>NC_072458.1:1372500-1450000 GCF_027596085.1 Anoplopoma fimbria | reverse complement strand
TAAGCTGTGTCTGGCTTCTTAAAAATGGAAAAGCACCCAAAATCGTTTTGCAGTGTTGACCAAAGTGAAATGAGGAAATGCACCCGGGGAGGAAGTTGACTAGAGCAGCTGTGACACTACAGGCCTCAGCACATTCCCATGGCTCTTCACTTTTCAATTTATGACCTTCCTATGGTTTCAGCCTGTAATAACTGCCAGTGGGTAGCTGATACAAATGAATAACTATGGCTGTGAACACTCCTACCGACACTGGGGTGGATGAGTCAATGAGTAACTGGTGTAACAGGTAAGCTAATTACATTCCTGCTCATGACTCACTGCAAGGTGACCCAGTTTGCCTACAGCGCATATGGAAGATGAGCTGGGGTTTAAATGCCGTCGGTTATCAAAACAGACTGAGGGGCATGGCGACGTACGGTAGAAGCGCCAAGATAGTCTTGTCGTGGTTCTTGTATTTGCACACAAATCTTTTATCATGGTTGCAGTTACCGAAGAGAGGAGGTTTGGGCAAAACCGAGGAAAAATTACTTGTATTACCATACGTTTTTGGCACCCAAACGCTATCGTTACACTGAATTTAGGACTTCCTTGCATCTTGACGGAGGAATGTCAATGTACGGAAGGATTGTGCCAAATATTGAGCTTTGCAATCAGATTGAATGTATGCTGTTTTGGCTGACCTACAATAGTTTCTACAGATCATCCACCATGCTGTGTCACTATACATAAACAGTAACTCTTCTGGAAAAGCAGCGCTAGAATAAGGCCTAATCAGTATTTTAAGTCTATGTAATGCAAACAGTCCCTTCCTTTCTCATAACACGAATACACCTACAACTGCTATGGGTCATACATTTTTATTGTGGATATAGGTCACTCATTCTGGTGAACTTCTTTGTTATAGATAATTGACAGCGGATGTAGAAACACCATAGCTCAGTACACTAAGAGAACAGCCTGCAGCTAAAGGCAAGCCCTATACAGTAGGAAGCACTCATTCGAGTCAACCTCGCATTACCTTATTTTTGTGCGTGTTTGTAAACTATGAACCCTCGCCTTCATTTTGTCGCATCATTATTAGACCTGAATGAACCACTTCTTCATTTTGCATGGCCTCGTTTTGCAAGAAACAAATCATTTGCTATGCGATAACATTGAAGTGTGTCATAGTAGGTCTAAATCTAGCTGCATGGCTTTTTACACCAACAGATGGGTGGTTCCTCTGTCTAAAGGCAGCATTTAAATAAAAAAAAAAAAAAAAAAAAAAAAAGCCAATGTGACAAGCGAGGAAGTTCTCAGCATTGGTTACCGTAACAGAGAAAGGCGAGCCCAGTGTACAGTAACACGACACCGACGTACCAAGGAGGTTACTGGGGGAGAAGAACACCTATGTTGTAGCCTGCTGGCATTCAGCCCATCTAGCAACAGGGTGGCTGCGAGTGTTGAAAGGTAGGGTTGAAGAGGTCCGTTCCACACTGACTGGCTTAACAGATTTGGCCAATTTAAATGTAGTTATGCCCCTGGGTGTCTGGCTGTGGTGAGAATGCAACCCAAGCTTTGGTCTTTTACTGTGTGTTAGCTCGCTGAGATCTCTGGCTCCAGAGCAGTTTTGTTGTGTTGAAATCAGGTGAGAGTGGAAAGCTAGGATTAGATACCCACACTTTTTTTTTTATTATTTCTCATCGCTCTCATCCCATTTCCAGCCTTTAAGTGAAAAGCCATATATAATTATGCACCGGTAGCCATGGGCACCTTGTGTGTTTCTTGTGTGGTGTGTTGGTTAATGAATCATGCCCTGGTCGGCACAGCGTTCGTTTACAGTTGTTGCCACAGTGCTGGGATAGAGCAAAGACACCGACCGTGTAGTACTGGCAGTATCTGACAGGTTGACAACTCTTCTAGATGCTCCTGCAAGGCTGCCCACTGAAACTATAGCAACAGGTAGGAATAGGACCCTCTTTTGTTATTTGTGTTTACAGTTACCTTGTCTAGCTGCAGTTAGCAGGCAGAAACACTGTCCTTTGCCAAAACATGCTATAGTAAAGTGTGCTGTTATTGTTATTAGAGCTGTTGTTTGCGGGCGTGTGTAGCTGCTCACCTTCACTGATCCAGAAAATGTTCTTGTTTTGATGCAACTATAGTCTAGAACATGCTGTGTTATTGCGCATAGACAAGCTTGCTGTGTTTTCCTATTGCCTAGGCACTGTTTTGCTTCTCACAGAAGCTTGGCTTTTACTTCATTTCCTTAAGCAGCTTATTAAATGCATGAAATGTGTGACTACCTCTCACAACATGACCTCCAAACTAATTCATTGAGGCCATAATCTGAAAAAGATGGATTTTTATACTTCGAGCTGATTCAAGCTCACATTGGAGGGCCTATATTTGATACCTTTGGTAAGGAAGATGAATGAATTAGTTTAGTTTATATCGGCAGCCTTAACCCCTGACCCTGTTCAACGTTGCATTTTCCAAACTGCATTTTCGGCGTCGCCGTGTGAATGTTTTAACAGTGCGCCGTTGCTCTTCTCTGATCTATTCACAAGGGACACCAAAATTCCCTACAGAAGCACTTGTTGCCACTGCTGAGATAATCGTTGGTATGGCAACAGGCATCCCCTGATGCTGCTGTCAGAAAGCCAACTTAGTTTCCAAATGTCAGATGAATTGATGCCACAGTGGGACTCTGCACCTTTTGGCAAAAGTGTGAGCAGACATTCTCCTGTCTGTTGCTGGGTGTCGGTCTGAGACTAATTACTATTTTAGATTAGAAAATTACTATGATTCCGTCCTAGTAATTGTGTCCTACGTAGACTCCGGTATATCTTTCTGACATCTAAATGCTTAGAAGAACCTTTGTCCCTGTTAAACTAGTTTCGCTTTCGCCAGTTAATTCTCCGAATGAAAGTAATTGTTAACTGGCATATAAGAGGAACACCTTGTATTGTGATTGACTAATCACCGTTATAGATACAGACCTTTGCTCTACCTGCAAATTTCTTGTAATGTCAGTGTTGGGCTACATCAACATTACTACGTTTCCATTTTAAAATGCATATCTTTTGCAACGTTTGCGCCTAGTTTCCCCTTTGGATGGACATCGTTAGGATTTTATTGATACTAGTACTCTTATCGATACCTCTTATCGGTTCAGGTCCTTATCAATACTCTTATGGGTTCTTTTTTTAAATTATTTTGTATAAAAGAAAAGAGACAATTATTAGAAAAGAACCGACATAGCTTTATTATTTGCAAAGGGCTAAATAAAGTTCAACCACACAGCAGCTGCCCTTAATAATAACTATGTATTAAACAAATCGATACACTGACAGATATGTTACCTAAATCAATTAAAGCAAATTTCATGTGTGTGAAAGAGAAAGCAAGATTGAGTTAAGTTTGAAAATTAAAAAAAATATTTTTGTTTTCTTTCGGTATGAGTATATAGAGGAAGATTATAGAGGAAGATCAAGTACGCCCTTTTACCATTTAAGAGTACAATTTATGGTACGTTGTATATTTTTGTAACTGAGCTACTCGTGAGTACTCGTGTGATTTTTCGTTTTCAGGAGGGTTAGTATGGAAATCATTTCCAAAGTGGTACTGGAATGCCCGGTTGGACGTAGATCATTTTCGTTTAAAAACCCTGTTTTAAAGGGAAAAGGCATTAGTTTTGGAGGTAGCCTTGGTGTTACTATCCATGCTTTAATGTGTTGGCAAAGAGGTGGAGGTGTGGCTCACTGCTGTGACGAATGTGTCCGTCGAGGCCGGGAGATGTCATCCTGTAGCCGATTTGAGGATTGTGACATGAGATTATGACTTATCAAAGGAGCTCAGAGATGGCTGAATATAGCCCGTCAACCCATATTCCAGATGAAAACTAAAATAGAACAGAATACAAAACTTCTGGGGAGTATGCAGCTGTATTTTCAAAAACAGTCAATAATGGTGATACCCATTAATATAGACAGATATGTTAGTGGCACATTAAACCTGTTGGCAAAAGCATAGATGTTCATTTCAAACACTTGTTGCCTGGTGAAATGTGATACTTTCCAAGCGGCATCTAGCTCCCATCTGCTGGCTGACTTTAAACTTCATTGCAACATCATATTTATGGTCGTTCTCAACCGATGAGTTTAAAGAGTAATTTAATGATCCATTAAAACTTTGGGAAAATGTTTAATCGCCTGAGGCTCAAACAAGTTAACGTTTCATTCATTTTGGCTCTAGGGATGTCCTAATGTAGTTTATTATTTAATGTTATCTTTAATATAAATAAGTTTCTTACTAGATTAATTATATGGGCATTGCATGAAATAGATGTCTTCCCCCGTATCGTAGTGCCCTCCTTTTTGTCTTCTTAAGTAATTGGTTTATTGTCATTAGTGTCTATCATGCAGGTGTTTAATTTGGTAAAAAGTGTTATTAAAAGGGCAACTAGGCCACAGCAAGAACAGAACAGGCCTTTGTTTTGATATGTTTTCCTCTTTTCATTACCATTTCTAAGGTACTAAGCCCCGTTCTCTTTCAGTCCTTTCCAGAGACGGATCAGTTCTTGCCCCCCCCGCCCCGCCCTCCCTCCCTCTAAGCGCTATCGGAGGCCTTTGATCGTCACACTGTTTATCTGTGCTCACTCAGAGGCCGCAAAGCAGCGCGATAAGTGGGCTTTGCCATGTGCGAGGACGTGCGCGAGGAGTGTTCGTCTGTTCATGGAAATAGGGAGGGGGGGTGGGGTCACATATTCTCCTCTCACCTCCCTCTCTCCAGCCCAGTTTACACGGACGCAAGAAGCCAGAACAACAAGTGCTCTGCAGGGAAGAGTAGCTCCTGTCCTCCGGGAGCAGAGCGAGGTAACTTGTTGTACTGTAGGAGACAAAGTGAGGATGTCCATTTAGCAAAATGACAACAACATTTAGACGGGCAATGAAACAACTGCCAGCATAATCTTTCTCGTCGTTCTGAACCCGTGACTTTTTCAGTTCTTCTTTTTCTTAATTTGTACACAGACATGTGCAGCAACTGAACAATATATACATAGACATGGCAAGTATTAAAAGTCAATAACGCAGAGAAAAATAGTGTCACGGTGCACACCCTTTTGCAACAACATAACATGCAGAGGTACTGTAGACGACGGAGACATTAAGCGAGAAGTGGATCTTGTCAAGAAGGAGAAGTGCACATGATGGCCGCATTTCACAGCCTGTATCTTTTTAAGACATGTTTTTGCTGTCTCGGTTATCACAAACCACAGAACAAGACTTTAGATGACATGTTAAAACCTAGAAAAAAAAGTTGCAAAAATGTTACAATAGTGCTGCAGCTCTGTATGAATGGGTAAAAGACATGGAGTGTGAAAGCACTCTGAGGGGTCATAGGACAAGGAAAAAACCTATTTTATTCCATTTACCATTGCCTTTTGCTGTAGTTTGCACTGTGAATGCTGTTAGCACTGTCAGCTGTGAGCCGCTGGCTCTCCGCCACTACGTTGAGAGCCGTTTGGTGGGTGAGACGCGGTGAATCTATAAACCATTCAAGGGGTCTGTTGGGCTTGAGGAACCTAACCTGTAGAAAGCCTTGAGGGTTTTTTTGCATCTGTTGGACTGGAGTATTGCTTTCATGGAGGGTCATTCTGAAGACCCATTTCTAGACTTGATTAAATCCAGTCCACCCACATACAGACTCTAACATGACATAACATGTTTCCTTTTAAAAAAAAATGCAAATAGATAAGTAATGATAAAGGTCATATACACACACACACCCTTAGTGTTGTCATCTTGGTTTTCATTTTGTAAACAATATATATGAGTAACTGTTGTAATCTCACACCAAACCATTTTATTTTACAACCTGTTTAAAGGTATTTCCTTATTTTCCTCATTTGAATTCCAGACTGGGTCTTGCACTTTGTTGACTTCTTGTCCTGTTTTCTTTTTAGTAGTACTACTATCCAAAAGGCGGACCCTGTATATCGCCCTGTGAAAAACACATGGGGTTATTATATTTCAAACTGAGACGGCCACAATCCTGAGTCAGACTGTATGTGCACAATTCTGCCATGAAACAGGTAAACAGACTAGACCAGCTATGAATCACGTCCTAATTATAAGGCTGTGATTGGTGAACACTCAAAGGCTGAAATTAACATGTATTCATGCTGAACTTGCACAAATAAACAACTTTTTTTTACTAAAGTTTGTAGTATTTCTCTATTCTCAATGACTTTAAGAATACAGAGTTAAAGTTATTAAAAAAACTTTAATTTAGGCCCGTTACATAGGCCTAAATTAAATCAGTAAGCACAGGCTATATTAACTGCCTTTTTTTTCTCAAAAATGAATTGAACACAAAAATCTATGTTGTGTGATATTTTTATTTTTACTTTTTCAACAATTCACGCGCATTGTGTCCGTGTTGCCGTGTCCTATCTGGCTGCGAGTCGCCGTGTGCTATTTTGAGCTGAACTGTTTTCAGACACCCCCATTTCTGTTAATCCCTGTTGCTCGCTTTGAAAGCAACACAATGGACAAATGTGTATATATTCTAATTTAGAGCATTCGTTGGTAGCTTTAGTGTGTGGGAATCGCTTTCCATGGGTAGCAATATCTAGGTTCTTTTTGTGGGGGGAAAAAAAGTTTAAAAAAATATGAATATATCTAGAATGTTATATTCTTATATGAATATTTTTTTATTCCTCACCCCTAATAGATAGATAGATTTGATAAATAAATGTCACACACACATGTCCCTACCCTCATGGTAGGTGAAGTAAAGGTACTGTTTTGTGTGGATGAGTTCTTCCCTACCCCGAGACTTCATTCCCAGAAACCCACGGGCGGGCATATTATCAGAATTCAGTCAACAAAGCATGAGGCCACACATCATCTGCTGGACTTGCGTATCACTTTCAGCCCGAGGCTCCTGTTTGCAAAGCCCAGAGGTGTGCTGCTCATGGGAGGCGCAGCAGCAGTTTAGGATCTCTGTTGGAGTTTTGCATATGAGCCTACGACTCTCAATGCCGTCTTGTCCCGGCCTGCCTGGAGATTTCAGTCTTGGTTGTTACTCTAGATCAACTGGTGAGGCTCAGAAAAAAAGGATTAGAAGCTTAACTAGTGTAACTCGTTGTAGTTTAATGTGTGCGAGTGTGTTTCTTTTCTTGCTTTTCTTGTCTGTTCGTCTTTGTGTTTTCAAGCATGACTGATGGTGAGGGAGGGCTTTGCTACGCTACTTGCTTGATGTATGTACTGTTTGCTGAATGGTGTGGTGACCTGTCAACATACCCCACATTGACAGGCCCCTTCAGACATGGACTGTGTCCCCGGAGTCCATAGCATGCTTTTGTCTTTATCAAACAGGAAGTTAAGTCTCACTAGAGACTTGTATTCTTACAATTTTCAGACTTCTCAGACCCAAATACTTGAGTTTAAACCAGAATCTGTTTGGGAGATGTTACTGAAGGTTAACTCTCATACACAAGGGTCCTGACCTGTGGTTTCATTGTGCAACAAGCATTCATGGCAAGAAAGTATGCTACATATGTCAAACGTTTATGCAGTTGAAAACTTAAAGGAGCTGTATTTAACGTTCTGTAGATTTACATAGCAGCCAACAATTATTGTCATGTAAAGATAAAGTGGAGTGACTTCAACCTGAGCAGAGAATGAAGGCACTCTCCCTCTGTGTGTTGCTTCTCCTTGCTTGGTTGACATAGCGGTGGCGGCCGTGCATGCTTTGAGTTCATGTGAGCGTGCCCCACTGGTTATCTTGCAGCTGCTGCTCTGCACTGTTCTCATGTGGCGGATACAGCTGATAATGCTCTCCCAACCGGCAGCCTAGTGCCCAACCTTTTGGGGAATTTGGAAATCATAAATTCAAAACATGAAATTTATCATTCTTGCAATGCGCAGAGGCATGCTATGCAAATCAATGCAATTTTGTTATTGATGACAAAGCATCACACCTGTACATAAAAAAATAAAAAATAAAATAATAATGTCCACTTGTGATCTGATCTACAAGAGGCATGTAAATGACAGGTCTGAAGATGGCCAGAGGCTGCTTGTCTTAACCACAAGTCAAGTTTGACACCAACTTTCACACTCGGCCAAATGTACAAAAGTCTGCGAAAAGGCCCTCAGGCCCCCCAAAAAAGTGTGAACCCCCCTTTACTATCTAAGAGTAGGCAGTATAGCGCTTTCTATGAAGTTGGACCATGGCCAATTCTCCCTGAGATCTCCCAACCAGCTGTTACGTTCCATTCTTGTGTCCTAGCACTCATTTGAAATTCATCTCTTGTTGGCGACATTGGTATCATCACACAGTTAAGTTGAGCACCGCTTCAGTTTGAGGTGAGATCCACCCACCCGGCCTATCAATAGCATTGACGTCCCTGCAAGGACCCAGCTGGACCATGGGACAGGTGTGATCCTCTGTTCTATCTCCAGCTACAGTCACTGCCAAGTTCTTGACTTGACTTATTATTATTATTTTTTTGCTTTGCTTTCTTCCTTACTTGTATAGTTTGGCTTATCCATTGTTATGTCCCCTTGATGATTTTTTTTTCTTCACATCTTACAAGCTTTCTTCATGTTACTATTCCTTTTGTCCCTGTCCTCCTTGACATTTCCAAACATATCTGTTATCTTGTATTTGGCATTCACAGAGGCCACAGGAATGAAGACCCCACCCCACCACCCCCCACCGTGACATATGGCCTCATTTCTATTCCCACTGATTGATGGTGTCTCTGAGTTTGATCGTGATTGTCCGCCCCCCCCCCCCCCAATTAACCCAGAGAGTTTCATATCAATGCTAGCTCGGATGGTTGAAAGGAAAATGCACCTTGTTGTTGTTGTCAGCTTTTTTTTTTTTTTTATTTCTTTTTTTTTTGCACGTGTGTGTTTGTGTTAATGAAGCGTGAAGTGTTTTTGCTATGAATAACCGGACGCTTCCCCCTGCTTCTTGACTCGGCTCCCACACAGCAAATAAGCCCAACCAGCTGCTTCAAGGCAGTACAGTCTGGTCATGCCCAGTCCGGATCCAGACAAAACACCAGCGAGACTCGGGCACCACCTCAGACCACCAGACAGGGTTACATGTAATACTAACATAATTCTGAAGGAAGGGGGGGGAGAAAATGGACTCAGACATTCCACATTTAGTGTCAAACTCTTCAGTCCAAATCCAGTCTGTATAATCCACGTCCAGACTTTTGGGTTTGTGTGAATGTTACTTTCTTTTCTAATTTTAGAACCACCCCTCCGAGTCCTTGCGGCAAATGTACTGCCAACTTGTGACTGTCACATAGTTTATGTATTTCCGTGGTGGTGCGCGAGGGATGAGGATTGGCCAACTGACAGCTATCAGGTGTAGGCAAGAGCTGCCCGCAGCCTTAGCTCTACAGTTGTGGAGTCCCATGGCAGTAAAATCCACAACAATGTGAAAGGCTTTCAATTAGGACTCCCACTGTAGTCGTCTCCATGCACTCTAGCTGTGATAACTTAACAACTTCCACGGTCAGTGTTCCAATCTATTTGAAAAGCTATAAGCTTTGTTAAGGGAACATATTAAATCATGTAATCTGCCTCCGTGAATCACAAAGAATGAACAGCTGCCTCATCTCTTACACTCAAACAACACTTCAATCAATCAATTTTTTTATTTTTTTTATTCAGATTGCTATTGAATCTGACATGGCTCTATACTTTGCCAGACAGACTGATGAGTCAGCCATAAATAATGAGTTGGCAGTTGCGGGATACCCATGCCCTGATTCCCATTCTTTATCACCTGTTTAGGTTTGTGTGTCCCTTTCTGTTCTGAGATACTGCAGTCCTTATCGGCTGGTACTTCTACTCTCTGCTCTCTCCAACTTCCCATCTTCCCCTCTCCTTCTGTTCTTTTCTCTTAAGTCACTGTAGGAGAATTCTGGGAGAGGCATTGGTCATTACATTTTAGGGGCGGCTTAGTGTCCATTTTGCCAAGATAATAAATACGGTGACCGTAGAGCTGAAAGGATAAGTTGAAAAATAGCACTTTGATTCTTTTTTAAGTCATTTTTAAACCAACAATATTTTGTGGTTCCATCCTGAGTTTTCTGTTAAAGTAAACTAACCATCTTTGAGCGATTGACTGTTGGTTAGTGTTGACAGGATACCAAAATTATGACTGCGTTATATTACAAATGCCACTGCAAAAAATTGTATAACATCATGAAGTAATGGAATAGTAGTAGATGGCATCTTTTATTTTTTATTTTTTTAATCAGTAATAGCGGGGAGAGAGCGGTACAGCGGCACGTGAGACGGGGAGAGGCCTCTAAAATGAAAAAAAACCCAAAACAATGATATTGAATTTAGATGAAGCTCTTTGTGAAGTTGATGAAGGAAAAGCTGCTTGAATCAGAAAGAGCACCACAATAACTAGGGAGGCCCCCCGAAAAACCTGGTTCTAAATGGGAACCAGTTCCAAACAAGTAAAATCTGCAGTATGAATAAAGTCTGGAGTTAACGGCACTGCTATCAGTACTTTAGAAGTTACAAAGTGACATCTCATCGGAAAAAAAGCGGTGCCGCAATCTCTCTCTCTCGGTCTCTCTGTCTCTCTGTCTCTGTGGCTGTCTTTGCACGAGAGGAGTTGTGCTTTACTCTGACACACAACGACTCCAGCTCTGTACAGCGTGAGACACCATGGCAGAGAGAGTGAACGGATCGAAAGTGTAGCTATATTTTACTTGAGCAGATGATGATTTCTCTCTTCCTCACAAATGCAATACAGCCCCTTACAAATCAGGGAGGCAATATCGGCAATGTATCAAAACATTGGGCTAACAAGCAAAAACATAAATCTGCAGAAATGAAGTTTACGACTGGCCCAGCAGCCGTCCGTCTTCTCCGCTGCAGGAAACCCTAGCAACACCAGAGGGAGTTTGCTAAAAGGAATAGGCTAATAACTGAAAGGTGCTTTTTGAGAGCTGCTTTTGGAGCTGAAAATTGATTTTGAAACCTTTTTTAGTAGTGCTGCTCAAGAAAGACAATTTGTTTATAGACAAGAATAATAACCCAGTGTTGATTCTTTTCTTGATTCAGCTGGTGAAATAATCACTAATAACAACACTTGGTTGCTTCTGCAGGCTTAAAACGAAAAGGAAATTACATTTGCGTGAGGACTGTCTGTTGGTCATGAGGTTGCACATTGCTGATGTCGTACAGACCAATGTGATTATTATCTCAATGCCATCCCTTTAAAGCAGAGCTCTGCTTACACAAAATGCCGTGCTCTCGCACATCAAGCGCCTCATACGGAATAGCCTACGGCTGATCTAGCTCTTATCAAAACACTGTCACTGTCTGAGTTACTGGTACTAACAAAGTTGGTTGTACCTGTTTTCAGCAACGGTATTGTGATACCTTTCTAGTATCGGTACACTTTGCAACATAATTGGTGATATGCTTTTCAGAAAAGAAAAGCTTCAGTTTGACTCAGCTGAAGGTTTCTACAGTTTTAAGGCTTTTGTGTATTCTGCTTCTTGTTTCCTGTGTGGTTTTTTTGCACCTACAAACAGATTGGGTGTCTCACTGTTTGTTTTGTTCTTCCTGCATCTGTGCACTGTGTTACTGCAGAACCAGTTTGCAAATGTCTAAGTGATTTGCATGTGTTCCCGGCATCATGTTGCCACAGTTTACTTACTTCTCTATTGACAAGCTTACACGGGCTGTTTCTACTGTCTCTATCAGATCAGTGCAGTAGAAGTATGTTGACATAATCACGATAAGTGAATGGCAACCAATAAAGAAAAACGTGTTGTTTGTCTCATTATCATTCACACCTAATTACTGCTTCCTATCTAGCCCAGAACTTCTTCAGTCCATGTACCGGTATGAACTTTGAAATGGCCTTTTGGTCTTTCTTTTTGCTCTTGGCTACCTACTTTTGGCTGCAATTAAAATGCAGACTGTATGAAGTCACTTTGTGCATCTGGGCAACCATCCACGAACCAGCTGCTTTTCATCTTTTAGCATAAGCAGTCATTGTGGTGTCCTTGCTGTGTCTGTTGGCATATTTGTTCTTCAGTGTTTCCACCATGGTTCTGTCTCTGTGAACTGTCTGCTCTCATTTCCACATTCAGATTTCACAGGTGCAAGCACATGTTTTCTGCCCCCTCCAGCCCTTTGTCGGTCCTTTTTTTTCTTTTCTGGAATATTAGACGCAAACAAGCCACCAAAAAGTGTGGTTACTCCTTTCCCCAAGTTTCAGTTGTCTGCATGCAGCAATGCCACATTGTATTTAGAACTGCTCAGAGACAGTAATTAAAGGCGTCACGGAGGATCTCAGCCATCACGCAAAAAGAAAAAAATATCAAGGCTGTTTTTGAGTGCCCTTGTGGCTGTTGCCAAGTTTTAAAAGACGGAAGGGAGGAAATACATTTATGGAGGAGGGTGGGATGATGCATCCCCTTGACAGCGGCTCTGTGGTTGGCAGTTAACTGAGAGGACAAGTGACACTGGGGTGGTGGGTGGGGGATCAAGACAATAAGGGGAGAGAGTTGGTGTGGTTTTGAAGAGTTGCTTTGGATTGGAAAAAAAAAGTGTGATGCTCTTACTGGCTCTTTTTAAAAACGACAACAAATAAGTTTAAAATCCTGAGTAAAATCTGACTGAGTGAGATAGGAATGGAAAGAGAGTCAGAAAGAGCACAGAGAGTCTAGTGTCAGTCTCAAGGAGGTGAAAAGAGGGAGCGTGGGACTGTAATGCCGGCGCCGTTTGAAGCTTTGCCCACCCTGCAATCCTCACCTTGTGACTACTGCCTGTGACACGGTGCTGAAGTCCAAGCCCTTTCTCTCCATTTTCCGCCCACCACTTGTGTCTCTGTGTGTGTGTGTGTGTGTACACGCTCTCGTCATCCACTTTTCCTCTACTCTACTCTACTCTTCCCCCCCCCTTCCTCTTCCTACCTCCCTCCTATGTTGCACTGAGACGGTTCCAGCCAGTTTATGGCGGCTGGGTTTAGACTGTCAAGGACTTGGCACAGTTTGACTGACTGCAGCCTGGCTAGTTACAGACCAGACATTACCTGTTGTGTAAGACACCCCCTTTTTGAAGCCTGTGTGCTCCATACTGAGCATATTATTATTATTATTATTAGTTTCCATTTTGGCGACAGGTGGTAAATTGACAGGGTGGTGTAATCCTGAGGTGTAGTTGGTTGACAGCAGTTTTGTCTATACCAACTCGAGGTAGCGTGACGCGAGTCTCCATTGATTGAAAAATTCAGAGGCGCACGACCGTGTGCCGCAACAAATTGCGGAGCCTATGGCCTGACACGGATGTTGTGATGACATCATCTTCAGGCGCAGGTCTAATTAAACTGTCCTCTCCCATTGTGACCACAGGGTTGGGCACGCTTCAGGCTATTTTTAATTGAGAGGCAGGTCGTCTTCAAAAACATTTTTGATGTTTTTGTTGATATTCTCATGACATTGTAACGGCAATCAGTGAATCAAATGCTATTAAAAAAATGCTAAAAAATAAATATATGGTTTCTGAGGTTGTCGCAGGATTATAATAATCCTGTCCGATTTGTTGTTTTCGTACAACTGCTAAGCGAACTCCCGGCTACCCTACCCCAGAGCGTTGATATAAAAAGGCTTCCCACTTAAATGAACAGCAAAAACAGACGCAGCTCAGTCACCGTAAACATGCGTAACGTCATTATCATCCGTATAAGTCATTAATATCACGTAACCTCACTCTCCTCTTTCTCCTCTCCTGGCAGGGTTTCTGTGTCGACTTGAGCCGTACCTATATGGCGTGTGTGAGTGGAGAATTCTGCCAGGCACAGCACCTCACCTCCGTGGAGAAGTGAATCGGCCGCCCCCCTAGGGACTACGCTACCCAGAAACCCCCCTGACTGCCAGCACACTAGGAACTGCTGACTCATCCAAAGGCCCCCTCTGGGATACTGCGTAGTCCTTGGCCCGACTGCCCTGCCCTGTCCCAACCAATACGACAGATCTTTGCTCTCCGCTTTCTCCTTGAACAGCCAATCACAAACAGCTCTCCTGAATGGGGTAAACTGATTGGATGACTCCTGGATAGTCTCTCCATCTTTCTTTTTTTTTTTTTTTTTTTTTATTCTTTTACATTTTTTTTGGTTTTGCATTAATTCATTTTTTTTTTTTTTACATCCCGGAGTACTGTGGACTAGTTGATCCTTTTTGTTACCCTTTTCTGTGTACATCATCCCATAGTTGAACACCTGTTGTCCTCCTGACTCATCCTTCATCACGTGTTGTCATTTTTATTTATTCTACCCTTTTTCTGAACACATAAAATCTCTGAGCAGTCTTTGCTGACTTCTGAGCCAAAAGTCGCTTTTGTTTTGTAAGAGTATTGTATTGTAATTGTTTTTTAAGCCGTCTCGCCAACATGAACCGCCCCGCTGCAGTCGAGATCACCTACGAGTGCATGAGGTTCCTCATCACCCACAACCCCACCAATGCCACGCTCAACAAGTTCACCGAGGTATGCCCCGCATCTGACAATGATGGTATCTGTGTGTGTGTGTGTATTCTTTTGCAAGTGCTGTGTCAAACAAGAAATGTCTCTTTATGTCTACCAGGACCTGAAAAAGTGTGATGTGAACACACTGGTGAGAGTTTGTGAATCCACTTATGATAAGACTCCAGTGGAGAAGGAGGGGATTCAGGTCCTGGTAAGAGTTCACACACACACACACACACACACACACACACACACACACACACACACACACACACACACACACACACACACACACACACACACACACAACCTTTTCACATGTTTATCCTTTTCTTTGTTTATCCTTTTTATTATTATTTTTTTTTTTAAACGCTAACACTCGCACACTCTTCTTTCGTCTCCTCTAGGACTGGCCCTTCGATGATGGGGCCCCTCCTCCCACCCAGATTGTGGACGACTGGCTCAAGCTGCTCAACAACAAGTTCCGAGATGAACCCGGCTGCTGCATCGCCGTGCACTGTGTGGCAGGACTTGGAAGGTGAGTGGCAAGCTGCATCGTTTTTGTCTAGAGATACGACAATAACACAAGAGGCAACGCTAAAGGTCCGCTCTAACATCAGTAAGTGACATTGAGTTCCTTGCTTGGATACAACAACGGTTTAAGGAAAAGCTATGCGTGGACGCTTCAGTCAAAGATTTTCCATCGATCTATTTCCTGCTGATTATCAGCGTACGTGACACAAAGCTAGCAGGCCAGCCCAGTAGAGGTATGAAGCATCACGATTTGATTTGATTGCTATTCACCTGTCAACAACTCCAATACCCAAAGCCTTATACATTTCAATGTATAGCGTCATCAAACTGGTTGAGCTGCACTGTATCGGTGCCAGTGCGTCTGTCTCTGCTCTCTTTTGTCTGATCTTGAATTTAAACCGGTGATTAGTCAGTATCTCGAAGGGTTGTCTTCTCTTTCTGCTTGTGCTCTGTTAAGTTCACACTTCACGACTTTCAAAGCTCTCATGCAAACAGTCAACACCTTAGGCACAACAACACCAACATTGCTATGTGTTGCAAGTGCAACACATAGCACCAGGTTTCTCCTCAACCGGTGTCTTGCGCACTCATTGGCTGTAGCTCCCTGACAGATCCAGGTATTTGGCATGCTAGATATCTGGAACATGTCGGCCTTTTGAAATGTTGACGCATAGCTCTTGAGTGACGATGTGCGACCCCCAAGCCAATGCGGATTGGTTTGTTTTTCCGGGAGCACCAAAACTGTCTGCGAGCAGAAAATCAGGGCTAAAGTCGTGTCGTGTGAACCAGGCATAAAACAAGGCATAAATGGACAATCAGCTGGTTTGAAATGATCATTAATAACAACACTCGGTTGCTTCTGCAGACTTTAAAAGAAAAGGCAATCACATTTGCATGTGGACTGTCTGTTGGTCATGAGGTTGCACAGTGCTGATGTCATATTCACAGACCAATGTGACAGTGAATTACTGGTGGGTTATGCAGAAGAACAAAGAAGTGTGAAAACAAAGAAGGCAGAAGCTCATGACGTGGGTAGAAGTTGTGTTAAAATGTCCTTCCTCACCACAAACGCACAACAAGCCAAACAGTTCTCAATGGCTTACAGCATTTTGCATTGCTGTAGCATTCCAGAGGTTGTATAAATACCAGTATTGGTTAGACTGGTATTTTTCTGAATTCATCTCCTCTTCTTCCCTGACCTGTTTTTACTGCAGTCTGATCTGCTTTACTCCAGCCTGCTCTTAAGGGTCTTTAGTGTGGTAGTCTGCAGCAGTGTTCCTTGTTGTTGTTGTTGGTCCTTTCTTTAACAATATTCTCATCCCTCGTTCCAGACTATCGAATGTTTTTTTTAATTTTTCTTCCAAACCCTCCTTTCTCACATACTGTCCCTTGTGAATTTTGTGTGAGAGAAAAAGCCGATGAAGGAAGTGCTCTGTCAGCACTGAGATTTGACCCTCCAAGTGTTTTAGAAAGTTGTTTTTTTATATTTATTTTTTTCCCTCATCTGGTGAGAAAGGAGGTTATCTTACTGTAACTTATCACAGTTTTTGTGTGAATGTGTGTGTGTGTGTGTGTGTGTGTGAGGCTCAGGGTGTGAGCACCAGGCCCCAGCAGGGCAACCATGAACTTGAGCACCCCCGTTGATTTCCCAGGCCTGTTTCCCAGGTTTACACCCCCTCCCTTCCCCCCCTCCACCATATTACTATGGAACCATGTGAACCTTGGCATTTAATCTTCTGTTCTCCTTCTCTCCTTCTTTGATTCTCTCACTGTCTTCTTGAACCGGTCCGTTGGATTTCTTTACCTCTCAGAGCTCCAGTCTTGGTGGCCTTAGCCCTCATTGAGAGTGGGATGAGGTATGAGGATGCTGTGCAGTTCATAAGGCAGTAAGTACCCTCCCTACGTTTGTACTTTAAGGTTTTAATAAAGAATGAGTCTTAAATCAGTAAATGCTGCAGTGTGTGTGTATGAATAGAATAGAATAGTGCATGTGAAATCAACAGCCTCTCATGGTTATTAGCCAGACTTTACTTTAAAGGTGTTATTAAGATAAATCAGTTGTGCTTTTTTTGCTTCTTTGGTATGTTGACAACTTGAGTTTTGGCATTTGTCCATCTATAGTCTGCAAATTACTACGAAGAGGTATTTCTTGAGTTTGGCACTACAACTAGAGAGAAAGGTGTCCAGTTGTTAAAGGAATAGTTCAACACTTGGAGTATTCTCCTTATGGCTTGTTGAGACAGGAAGTTACTGCTCCCATCCACGAACTATGGCTCATAAACAAACCCCTGGAAAACGGTAAACTGATATTTTTACTTAATTATTCGTATCAAAAGTCTAACGTGTAATTTATTGAGCTTTAAAGGTGCAAGCAGGTGTTATTTTTGGCCTTTGAAGGGAGCCAGGCTAGCAGTTTGCCCCCGTATCCAGGCATATTTTTTTTTTTTAAGCTAAGCTCACAGGCATATTTTTTTTTACAATCAACACTTGAAATAATGAAGGCACATGCAAATGACAAGGTAGCACAAAATGTTCTACCAGGCTGCCAAATCTGGCATAGAGTGAATGAGTATATTTGTCAAAATGTTGCCACACTGTGTTTCAGTGGGTAGAGCAGGTTGTTCTTAAGGATCCCCTGTTCCTTAAGCACGCATGTCCCTAAGTTGCAGTTCACAGCAGCTGACAGCTACTCGTATGCTTAGAATGGGTTAAATGCAGAGGTGATTTATTTTTTATTTTTTTTAAATGAGAAGCTTGACAGTTTTGTGCAGGAATGTGCAGAGTATGGTCAAAGGTATAAGCAAAAGTTAAGTGTGAGTGCATATCGCTACAGTAATGTTTGCTATGGTGTGCTCTCATTTTAATGTTCTGCCCTCCATTTTCTCCTCCTCTCCATAGGAAGAGACGTGGAGCCTTCAACTCCAAACAGCTTCTTTACCTCGAGAAATACAGACCCAAAATGCGTCTGAAGTTCAAGGATACCAACAGCCACAACTGCTGTATTCAGTAGGCGGCCTGTCGGTGCATCTTTCTAATGCGCATCTAGTGGGGAATCTCCCAACAAAGGGAGATTAAAAAAAAAAAAAAAAAAAAAAAAAAAAATGAAGAGAGTGCTATCAGTAATTATTGTGATGATTTGTCAACACTGAGTCATGGTTAATTGATCAGAGAGCTAGTGAGTGATTGAATGAATGAATCCAGATCTGGGGATCCACCAGCCGAACCAATGAATGGAAGGTCAAAGCACACAGATAGGCCTGCCTCCCGGTTATACTGTTCAGCCGCAGGCCAGAATTTTTTCAACTTGAGTCCATCCTGTTTCTTTTTTTTTTTTGGTTCAGTTGTAATCATGGGATAACATTTTCCATTTTGTGAATTTTATTTTTTACACAAACAAAAGTAATGAAACGATGTACCGTTAAATGATAGTCTGATTTTATTTTATTTTTCCCCCCCCCCCCCCCACTAATTATTGATATTATGATTAGGCCAGAATAATGTACCTTTTTAAAAAAACATTTTTAAACTTTTGAACACATATTGTGACTGTCCATTTTGGTATTTGGGGGGTATTTCTTTTAATTTTTTTTGCACAAAAAACTCAAAAGGTTTACCTGATAATGCAGTAATGTTTTTCTTTTACCCTTCACTTGCTTAAAGTCACTTTCAGTTTAGGGGGGTCACTCAGTTTGAATATGTCTGAAATATTTATTCACAAGATATGATATGTGTGGCAGTTATGTGTTTGGCAGGGGCAAGGACACTTTGTTATCCAATACTTTTGTTGTTGTTTTTTTTTTTTTTCATCTTTTGAGAGCCATGTCTTTTTTTTTTTTTTTTTTTTTTTTTTTTATCTTGTTGGAGTGCAATAATCAGTCCACCTCAGATAAGCCCACCAAACATTGCTGAGCATTTTACACACATACACACGCGCACACTCACACTTCAGACCACGTCATCCAGGCAGTTAAACAGGAAGAAAATGCAACAACTCCTACGACAGGTACTTTCTCCGGCTTTCATTCATTCTCCTCAACAGGGCTACAATAGGACTTCCCTAAGTATACATATTTAAACTCACACACAGAGCCTAAGATTCAACCTGAAAGACAAGGTGGAGAAGAATGAAAATGGTCAGTTTTTTATCATTGTACCCATTTTGAAAACATCCCCAATTCGTATTGGTTCTTTAAAGATAAATAAATTGAAATAAAAAGCATACGTGTCTATTTTTTTTTCTTTGTTTGAGACTTTGATACAGTGTTGTGTTTATTGTTCTTAAAGGGGAAGTGAAAGGTGTGAACGTAGTTTGTTCCTTATGTAGGCAGGTAGTTGGAGTCAACATTGGCACTGAATATATGGCTGTGATCTCGGTCTAAGCCACCAGCTTCTGTTGTTTTCAAGCAAAAATGCTTTTGCTGGTCTTCCCCTTAACACTTTAAATCAATATTCCCTATCTATAAAACTCAATGTGTGAGACACGGTTGTACCAGTCCTTCAAAAACAAAATGTATTTACCTGTTTTTGAAAAATGAGCACTTGGTGATTAACAGTCTCGGGGTCTCCCAGACAGTGTGCTCGTGAGGCATGTCAATTAAAGCCTACCCTACATGTCCTTTACTCAGCAAGAGAGTGAGTCAGCACCTCGTGGAAGGGACAGGACAGCGTGGTACTGAGAAATGACTCACGACCACAACTGGTAATCACGACACCAGCTGATAACTCATCCCAATCAAAAGGGCCCCCTCTGCTGGCCAAAAAGCTATGCATAGAAAGTACACACACACACACACACACACACACACACACACACACACACAACAAACGGGATGTCAATAATCCACCCAGTATATGATGTAACAAACCAAACCGCTCAAAGATTAATAACTTGACATGACAATAAAGTTTGGCGTTTCAGACTGAATGAGCAGAGATTGTTTTGTTTATTGTCACTGCCTGCAATAATGCAGCGGAACCACAAACAAATGAGCTTGTGTCAACGGATTAGAGCTGCATAACCTGCTTCGCACACTATGAATGTCAAATAGGCCTACAGTGGAATGTATGACAACCAAAGCCTCTGATTTAAATCTGACTTTGTATTCATTGTTCCAGTTGAGAAGCTGTATTCAGACACCTGACAGTAATATACAGTCCATCAAACTACAATAAACACAACCGGCATTTCATTTTCCAGTTGACTTCTCTTGGTTTATGATTGTGCTCTTTTGAGTTATTGAGAAACATTGCGAAACTGGCGACGTTATGTTTTTACAGAATTCCAGCTTGTTTAATCTGAGAGAACATCTTCTTGGATCCAAGATGGTTGCTGAAAAAGAAACGGACATCTCTTCACACGACCAGATGTGTACTTTTTATACGCACGATCATTTATCTATACCAGTCTTGTTTTGCACATAGCCTTCAATTGATATTGACTTGTCATAGCAGGAAAAGCACGGTTGTTACTAATATTGACAATGATCTATTAAAGTTCTAGTACGTCATGTTATTATGTACATCTCTGTGTTGCCAGCTGTCAAATTGCCTGCTGTAAATAAAACAACCTATTGTCACTATTTTAAATTAAGTGTCTGGTGTTTATCCAGTGGAAAGAAATACTCCTTTGTACAAGATTTATCCAATACAGACTATGTTGTACATTGATTTGACTCTATTGTGCTACATTTGGTGGGAATATTGCTAATGATGGTTTGTACTGCCGTCTCTCAGGGAAGGTCTTAGGTTCAAATCCCCTGGCTGTACAGATTGTTCTCCACATGTCTGTGTGGGTTTCACTCAGTCCAAGCTTCAGGCATCAAAGAGATGTGACAGGTTTCAGTAGCCAAGTGTTTGGATAACCTGAAGTGAAAATATAACCTGTTATGGGAGAGACACAGCAGGCTGCCATCTTGTCTTGTGCTTTCATCCCATTGCACAACAGGTTTGAGGTTTTGATCATTGTCTTACCCCAGAAATCATTTATCTTCTGATCTGGCATCAGTTCCAGCCGCACTAGGATCCTGTTAGCTTTTAGTGACACCTGTTGGTGTGAAGCACAGCACACCCGCAGGCTTAAGCACTGCTAGTGTTTAAAGAAAAACATTGTTAATGTTGGTAACACCTGTGCTTCTCCTGCTCTGACCAGTCAGAATAAATTGAAGTATACGTTAATTGAAAATAAGATTAATAGATAACGATTATGCTCAGAAAAACTTCATTTTGGTGATGTAAAGAGATATCCTAATCACTTCAGGCAACCATCTTGGAAATTCGTCATAGTGGCAATTTAGAAGATATATATATATTGTGGTAGCTGGATAGAAAAGTCAACGATTTTATTATATTTGGTTTACATTTATATTAGAAAAAGCAAACTTTTGCACATCAGTAGTTCGACAGGTGCTTAGGAGAATACTTAGGGAAGACAATAATGAACAAAAAAACTACCGCTCACTGTCTTCTTCACTTGCATTTAGAAATATTTAGTGACAATGTTTTGGTACACAGAGCTTCCATCAGGTTACTTTACTAAACAATGAGAGAGCATGTCTTAAATAGGTTGGAGGACCTATGTGGACCAATCAGGTCGCAGCACTACAATGACATCACTCAATCAATCAAGAATCATTTACATCACATTATGGCACCAAAGGCCAACAATATCAACATGAAAACGTGAAGTTTATCTTAAAAACAATTTGTAAATGAAAAAAACCAAAATGATTGGAGCTGTATCTGAAAAACAAACTATTATGTAGTCTACCTGTTTATGCTTTCCCACCTGGTATCAACAGCGGAGCAGCAGCACCGCCCTCTTAGGAGGACAGGTAAGCAGATCACTGCCTGTTCTGGTGCTAACATGGACATAAAGTGAGCCTGAAAAAACAATCAATCATGAACTTGATTTTAAAGATATATTTTAACATTTTGATGACGGGCAGACCCACAACTCCTACCCAACAGCTGCGCCAAACAAACAAATCCAGGGACTATTTTTCTGCAGCTAGATGGCAGAAAAAAGCAAGTGTTGAATGCAAGTATGATACTGTGATCAGGTGGAGCAAACCTTTCCTGCGTAAAAACGCTTGGATACAGGAGCAAAGGACATAAACTCTCGACATAACTTCTAGTCCTGTGAAGGCCAAGGCTGCAGCAGAAGAGACGGTTAACTTGCATCCAGAGAGCAATGCGTGGACTTGATTAACGACTGAAGATAAATCTGCAAACAGTCAGTGCAGATTCTTTTTATTCTGTGCTGTGTTTTGTGATTGTTGTGATGGCTGCCGAGCCAACAAATGACTGTTTTCGAAATTGTGTCTTTTTATTCTGTGCTGCCAATTCAATATTTAGATCTTTCTCTCCTGTTTTTAAACTTTGTTTGAGTTGGTGACGTGAGCTCTCGTGCAGGAAAAGATGTGGTATCAGGCTGTTTTTGGGTGGTGTGATATTTGTTCTTTTCTATCGGTCTTTCTGTGTGACTTGTTATTATTCAGTTGCCTATGTTATCTTATTGCTGTGACATCTGTTCATTCATCCAGTATGGGATAGTGTATGAGCTGCGGGTCGTTTTGGTAGTATTTGACTAGTCATTTGTTTATTGTCTAAGCCTTTACATGCTGAATTACTTATTTCCATTAAAACTTGCGAGGACATCTGTAGTATACATAAGATTTAAAGTGGAGCTTTTGTGTGACTCTTTGTGCAGAAAAGTCAGTTTTACAGATCTGTCGATTAAATCAATGTATTGATTAGTCGACACAATGTATGAGAAAGTGAAAAGTCCCAAACCCAGACATAATCAGTTGACTTTCACAGGAGACAAAAAAAACAAAAACGGACACATATCCATGGAGATGAAATTGAGGTATTTTTGCTTAAAAATTACAAAAATAAGTTTTTGACCTTCAAAGTTATTGTCGTTTTGATTTTATTAGAGTTGTTGATTCCACTGTTTTGTCATTTTGGAGCCTTTAGTTTGTAGTGCTGTTGAATATTATCTGGTTATACTGATATCAATGAGATGGAGAAAGTATGAAAGACTTTTCAACCTAAACTGATAGTATAAGTTTGGCTATGGACTGTAAACTGAGTATACATCATCAGTCTAACTAGCATTATTCAGCATAACAACACTTGAACATATGCAAACCCTCCCGATACATTGGCCCAAAGCTTCTCTGAACTCTTGTAACGCTCTGTGAGTCGTTTGTCAGAGGACATGAAGAGCCCTGCAACTACTTTTATGTTTGCTGTAGAAGACGCAGGGGGAAAAGGCCAATAGGTTTTTGATTCTCCTCAAGAAGACCTTGATCTAATGCAACACTCAGCCCTCTGCTAATCTGATCTAGGCCACACTATTAAGCAGCCAACTCTGCGATACGCCATTGTGATTCGTGGCCCTTTAAAAATGCATGTTCGCTCTTGGCTCTGTATCTTTAATGAGGTGTGTCTGAAATATTTGATAGCCTTGTGCTCATTTGAAAAACAAGTACGTTTATTTTCATTAATATTTGATTCGGAAATGAATATATGTAAAACACATACATTAATTAGTCTGTTTTGATCAATTGTCTCTGTCTAATGCAGAGCGAGGATTTCCGCACAGTAACTCCCCACAGGCTACACTGGTGCATATCATTCTCTGGTGCTTCAGAGCACAGCCATTTAATTTTCAAAGTGGGATTTAGCATCTTTTAAGACTATGCAAACTCAAAGAAATTATCCGTCTTCACTCAGCGTTGAGGCGCATTTGTAAAATGGATGTTTGTAACATTAGAATGTGCTGCTTGAATGGTGAATGAATAGGGATGTAAATATCACAGATGTGGCGTTACAGATGTGACAACCGAGAACTGATTTCGCCTTTGGGGGTGCATGCTGGGTATTTTATTGGCGGTTAAGGAACGCGCCACCAGTTCACTCAACTGACAGTTATGTTTCATACGGCATATGAAACACATTTAAAGTCTTCAACACCAACTGATACAACATTAAGAAAACTGTGAATTCCCTCAAACACTTCTGTCATTTTCTAAATGATAAGTTCAATGTTGTGGGTGTAGAGACATATCACTTCTTCTAAAAGATGTTTGAAAGAAGTTTAATGCCCCCCCCCCACACACACCAGATGGTGATAGAGACCTATATGAACCGTGCAGTAATGCATGTAATAGCCACTAGAGAGCGGTACTATTGCACCAATCCCTCAGATGCCACTGGTGGGCCGCAGTGTTAAGAAGTGTGATGTATTTCTTCTGGCAGCACCTTGGACAGCGCCAATCTGGTGAGTCATACTGCCACTGTATTCAGGATGTTTGGATTCAGCAGGCAGAGGCCCGGCAGTAATTAATAAGCACATATTTAAATGTTTGTGGAACAAGGAAAGGGGTTGGAAATTGGAGGTTGTTTAGCCTCTGTGTAACTCACACCTACCTTAGTCAATACGGAGAGACTGCAACAAGGAGAAGGTGTTTCTGTTTGTACCAATAGAAGCTGATCTTGGCATGTGGAACTATTCATTTTTTACAAGTTATAAAAAACAGTTTGTAGCCCATTTCTTTCAGGCTCTTTCCCTGAGATGACAGCATTTGAAATGTTTGTTTGTATCAGAAATGGTTGACACAGCTCTCAGATTTCTTGCCAGAATAACATGGATGTGCCTTGAAAAAGAGCTGAGGACAGAGGGAATCGCATATTTGTTTTGAAAAGCTCCTTTTGTGCATGGGCAGTCCTTTTGGGCAAAAGAACAGCTTTGTGTTGGTAAATGTGCAGTGCTGCTTTTCTGCCCTGGGCTCCATCGCAGCCAGTGTTGATGAGTGCCAGGGGATGAGTGAATGACAGGCCGACACACTGCCAGTCAATCAGCGGGGTTGTCTGGCCCCTCTCCTTCCCTCTCTAGGGGATGAGATATGTGTCATCCTCCCATGAGGCATCTCACCACGGCGCTGCCTCCATTCTCCCTCTACTGTGCCAAGTCCTCGCCGCCCCGCTCTGCTTCTCCGTGCTAGTTTGTCTACTATTCATCCCCCTCTGGCTGATCCCTGTGGATGGTGGTTTCTTCTTCTTCTTCTTCTTCTTCTTCTTCTTCTTCTTCTTCTTCTTCTTCTTCTTCTTCTTCTTCTTCTTCTTCTTCTTCCCATCTTTATACACCTGTTTGCTTATCAGACCAGCTCTCATCTTCAGCCCCAGCTGCTTCTTTCCATCTTACCCTTTTTCCTGTGGATTTGTGACTCTGCAGTACCTCACAGCTTCAGCCTCTAACCCCGTCTTTCTCCTATCCGTTCTTCCTTCTTTCCCCTTTCCTCTCAAAGCTGGTAAGAGACAAAAACCGAAGCAGCAAATACACAGATCATGAGTGGTATGTGGTTGCTGTTTAGCCGGCTGATCTTGCTCGCTGAAGATGAAATAGTAATCCAGAGCAGAGGCATTTTTCCTCTCTTAATGCACTTGTCAGCAGCCATATCAATAGCCCCAAAGCAGCCATGAAAGGCCAATCCATCCTGACACAGCATGCGCTAAGTGGCCGGTTTAACAAGCACCTCTACTAATTGGTTGTGTATGAGCTCTCTATTCATTAGCAGTTGGGACCATGCCATTCCAGTGGGCAGGTGTACACATTTCTTTGTTCTCAATCTTTATCTTATCTCTCTATCTTTCCTGTGGAACTTTAGTGCTGAGGCTCTCCCGTGACTCCTGAGCATTTCCTCCACTTCAGCACGTATCTGAGTCCTCAGAATATAATAAAGTGCTAAAAGTTTCATGTGGCCACACACACACACACACACACACACACACACACACACACACACACACACACACACACACACACACACACACACACACACACACACACACACACACACACACACACTTCATGTGGTACTTAATCAGCAACAATTACTTATTCCTTCCCACCTGTGAAGAAGCAAGGCAGGGTCAGAGCAGGTTAAAAGGATATGCACACATCCAGGCATACAGTATGCACATACAATATGTAATAATTCAAACATTGATGTAGCTCCATCTACAACTTAATACCAATGTTGTAATTTGCGGCCGATGATTAACGTACTGAACATCATGGTATTATAAATCTGATGTAAGACATGTAGGCTAAGATATGTTAAACATGACAAAACAAGAGGTTTGTCCATTGCAACAAACTCTTTGAAGTACCTTCAGGATTAAAGTCAATGCTCAGTAAATGTTCAAGGGTAGGTTCCAGGCTTGAGTCCTATTGGATGAATCTGTATGCAATCCTTGCACCAATGTTAAACCTAATATTTATTATGTCTGCTCCTCCGCGGCACACTTGTGTTTTCATGAGATCCCCTTTTTTTTCCTTTTTTCGGGGTCATCTGTCAGAACACTCTCCGGAGAGACGGCGTCAGCGTCCCAGGTGTAATCTGTTCTGGCAGACAGCTGATCCCTGCTGAGTGAAGCGGCTGCCAAGGAGTCTGGTTTGAATGTGAACGCTCCCCTCCAGACTCTCGCTGACAACGAGCGAGCCAAGTCCATCTCTGGAGTCAAACTGCTAATCAAAACAAAGGCATTAGCCATTCTTTTGCAGCGTTCAGCAAACGCTGATTTACAAACCTTCACAGCAGCACATCTCCAGTATAGTCCTTGTTTAGACTGGGCATTGAACCACGTAGTTCCAGTAATGCTAATCTCGGAGTAATGGCCAAATCATTGACTCAATAATGGTTTCTTTTCAGTGCTGCCCTTTTCCACTATTGACTCTTGGAACAAAGCTTTGCTCATTGACCACTGCCAGAGTGATATTCCAGGGAGTGGATGAGAGGGGCTTGGAGAGGTGATCTCACTATTATCCCTAAGCTATTCTTCCATTGTGGGCAGATCAAAGTGGTATTTATGCTAGGCCTCTGGATATGTGCATGCCACGTTGCCGTGGAGAAGTATACTCCAATGTATTGTGAAAGCCTCTCCATTAATGGATGAAAGGTTGTTTGGCCCAAATCATCAAATGGAAGTTTAAAAGGGCTAATCAGGCCCCGAGCAATCAAAAGAAATGCTGTTAATGCAGAGCATCGGCAACATGTATACGGCTGTTCTGTTTTAAGAAATAGTTAAAGCTATCTAGATTTTGGTAAATAAGCTTGTTTCCTTTTTTGCCGAAAAGTTGGAATGAGAAAATAGATACCACTCTCAGGTCCATATGGTAAATATGCTGAAGCGATAAGCCAGTTAGCGTAGCTTAGTTTAGTTAGCAGACTGGAAACTTGGTGTAACAGCTTGTTTGGCTCTCTCCAACAGTAACACAATTTTTCTGACTACCAAAGTACAATTAACACTGTGTGTCTTGTTTGTTAAATCCATCCAAAAACTGAAGTGTGAAATATACATTTTTAAGGGTGATACTGTGCCGGAGTATTTCTTTTTTAACTTCCTAGAGTCTAAACTGGTTGCCAGGCAACCTTGGGGTGATGACAAGAATCCAAGGAACCTTTTTGAAAGAAAGGAGGACCATTATTTCCCTGAATTCACATTAATGCCAAACCTGTAATAGTATACATGTGTTTGATTGTTAAAAATAACTAACCCATCAAACTGTTGAGATATTTGATAAGATTTAGGATGGCTTTTATATTTACGGCACAGACATGCAACTGAATGATGATGATAAGACATCATCTCTGCAAGAAAGAACGTTTACTTATTTCCCAAAATGTCCACTTATTCCTGTCTTAGACTTTTTGATTTAAAACAAATATGCATCACCAGAATTTCCTTTTTCAGTAATCAAAGACTCAAGTCACTGGTTTTGCTGAGGTACCTTTCATCTTGTGTACTTTACTTTCTTAGAGAAACACATGTAGTCAATGAATCACTTAAAGAACAAAGTGCACTAACCTACTCAACCGTGTAACTTTGAATCAAAGTTATTCAAATCCATCCTCGACTGTCACCGCCACAGTTGGAGGTACACGGTGAGCTCATCAGTGTGTGAGATTGAGGCATCTGTAGGAGCTCCTCTCGGTTGCTGTGATCATCTGTGACGGCTGCTTGTTCAGAAGATAAAAGTGCAGCCACTGATGATTTCATTATACGACAGATAACTTGCATCTGTCTAGAAAAAATGCCTTTAATCCTCACAAACCACCAGAATCTCTCCCGTGGTCGCATTACACTTCCAAAAAAGAGATTTTAGACAGGAACCATGTGAACCTGTCAAGAAACATACCCTCGTTTTTCTGTAATTCTGTGAGGTGTGTTGTGAAAATGTCCAAAAGTCTGTTAAATTCCAATGATTAAGCATTGTATTTGTCAGCTTTGGCAAAAACAAATGTTTGTTGATGCAGACCATCCAAAACATTGGCAGTCAAAATGTAAGATTGATAAAGGTCATGTAAAAGTCAAGTTAAAAAGATGAGACTCCCATGATGCTTAAGTCCAGACAGTGTATTGAGATAATGAGGTAGCAGGGGTGTTTCTTCATTGTAGACACCTGAGTTGCACAATGACAGGTGTGCGTGCATGTAATCCCATACCTCCATGTCTCGGCATTCATTGCCCTCAATTTTTTCCCCCTTGTAAGTGTGCAGTTTTCCGTCTGTTTGCATGTGTTAGGTTCTTTTTCATCTTGTCTTTAGGAAAAAAAGGCAATAGACGGTGGCATTCGCTGATTGCTGATCGCGAATGCACCGCATGCGGCAGGGCTTGCATACTTAATGCCGTAAGGCTGGATATCCGATTGCAATCAGGGGGACCGAGCGAACGCAGTGGTGGGAGGGAATAAACAATAATACATCTGAATTCAACAAGTTCAGTTGACGGAGGGCACCAGAGAATGGGAGAATGTGAAGCCAGTAATTGACAGCTGATTCTACACAGCGTACCTCCAACCTTTGCTGCTTTTCTTTTTCTCTCCCTCTACACACACACACACACACACACACACACACACACACACACACACACACACACACACACACACACACACACACACACACACACACACACACACACACACACACACTCAGAGTGATCTCTAAATACATGTATAATACGACCCTGTTCGAGCCCATATGGAAACACCGTATAAACCTATTTAGTATTCCCACCATTTACTGTGCTGGCAAACACCCACCACTGTCAAGACGTATAACAGGTTTCCTGTTATACGTCAGCCGGAGTGGCGGGGGAGGAAATCCGAGGGCGACGAGAGGTTGAGGAACTAATGAACTTGTCTTCATGCAAATGCGCTGGTGAACTATTCAGCTTGTGTTACCTCAAATGTGTTTGTGGTGCACCACCTTCATGGTAATGCGCACAGGCTAAAACTTGGAGGCAATCTTCTTGGCAAACAAAAGGCAGGGCGTAGAAATAAACTGAAGAGGAAGGGCAAATCAGGAAATCCATGCCTTTGGGGCAGTTTGTTTGCATACATATATGGGAAAATGTGATGCAATGTCTTTGCTAAATAAAGCCCCATAGTCCCACAGTGTTTACTGTTGGATGACTGTTCTACATTCAGGGCCAGGCACCCAAAGGCTTTGTCTTCAGCTGTCTCCAGTAGTGAGAAGAGGGAGACAGGAAAAGGTCTTAGGAAAGG
This sequence comes from Anoplopoma fimbria, assembly GCF_027596085.1. Taxonomy (NCBI): domain Eukaryota; kingdom Metazoa; phylum Chordata; class Actinopteri; order Perciformes; family Anoplopomatidae; genus Anoplopoma; species Anoplopoma fimbria. Next base: position 1,420,381 of record NC_072458.1, on the reverse strand, counting down.
TCCTCCGAGGGCTCGGCCCCTTGTAGCTAATCAGGCTCTCTCTCCGGGCTGCTTGTCCATTCGAGGCCTTTGACTGAATCTGACTAGAGACATAGACTTGTTAGGACACAAACTCCTGGTGACAAACTGTGTCATCACCCTAGGCAAGCGCACATGGAAGGGACCCAGTACACTCAGTCAAGCAAAGAGGCAACAGTATAATCAGTGTTCTCCTTCTTACGCCACCTTTTCTCCTCACTGCCGTTTTTTTAAAGCATTACTGGCTGCAACAACTTAATTGTTCATTCTCTTTACCCATCTCTCTCCCAGAGGCATGCAGTCCATTCTTCTACTTCCTCATCGCTAGTGAAGTGGCATGGATTTGCCTTAAGTGACAGGATTCTCAGGCCTTACTTCCTGAAATGCCCTTTGCAGGACACTCACAAATGTTTGGCATGGTGTGGACGTTGACTTGATCGGGTGTGGCTCTGGCATCTGTAATCATCTGCTGACAAGTTGCAAAGCATTGGCCTTAAGGGACAGACTTTCTGAGGAGAATGTTCAATTCAAGCTCGTAATATGATTAGGCCCACATGGGGTTTGCAAGGAGATCAAATCTGTGTGTTGCAGGGCCTCACACAGAGGGGTTATCTTCGTTCCATCAAGCTGTGTGAGAAGGAGTCCAATCTAATACAAGTTTGGGGAATCGCGGTAACACAAAGCATAAAAAGTTTCCTTTGCTGCTTACAGCGCCACGACTGCTTCCACAAACGTTGCAGTCAATAAATATCGGAGACAATCTTCCCCTCTCTCCCATCCTTTATATCAGGCTGACTCTAAATCCAGTCTGGAATGCATTCACTGCTATCTGATCCCGGCTGTCACATCCCCTGCAACACACACACACACACACACACACACACACACACACACACACACACACACACACACACACACACACACACACACACACACACACACACGTACACGCACACACGTTTCACTACCAACACAGCACCTACCCAACTTGCATGGTTCACTCTATATTTCATAATGCGTCATGTACCAATGTGAGATATGGTCCCTGATTTCATTTATATGGAGCAATGCTCGCTCCCTTATCTGTGCTGGAGTGAAATAGCTGTGGATCAACGTCGTTAATATGTCAGTCTCAAACTGATGGAGAGCCACAGTTGAGCATTGGGAAGCTGCGACCATGCAGGGAAGCTCGGTCGGGTTCTATGTGCCGATGTTCGCTCTGTTTGATTTTTGACTCTCGCTCTTTCGGTCGTTGTCAAGAAGAGGACGTCTGTGTTTGATACTCTGATGTCAACTCTGAGATTATGTGCAAGGATTTAATCAGAGATTGATTTTCACAGAGGCCTACGCAGCATTACTTGGGGAAGTCCATTTAGCTCTGCCTTGACCAATCACCTTGTGCTGGGTGTTGATTTATGTTTCCTGATGTGTGATAGAAGTGATGCTCAGAGGGGGGAAATGCTAGATTCCTGAATTAAATTAAGTTTTCACTTCAACATTGGCATTCACCAGTGAAAGGAAACCACCTTGTTTTTCAAATTTCAATAGAAAAAAAGAAAAATTGTTGTTGTGAAGGTGCTCTTCAAATTTGTTACCTTTTTAAATACATTTTTTGTTTCATTTCCAGATTAAAACAATACAATCCGCCATAAAAATGTCTGGTGACAACTTTTTCAACCTTTTCAACCCAGTTTGTGATTTCCTTGATTAAAGTTGCGTCCAATTCCAACAAGTTCACAGGCTTTTCTTCTTTCAGGTCTGTTTGACTGCTGCAAATCACACATACAATTCAATAGAAAGATGGATAGAAAGCAATCAGTGGATATTTTTTAATCAAAATACCTCATGAGCCAATTCCACTATCTTAGAGCTCCCTTTTTTTTTTTCATAAAAGCACATTATGTATTTCCATCTGTTATTGAATGCTGTGGGTTTTGTTCTGCTGTGGGCTTTGTGCTCAGTAATTGAATCTGATGGTGTGGTCCGGATGGAAACTTTGTATTCTTAGAAACAATAAGCTGAGCTGTTGGCTTATGGAGATAGCGAAACAGAAAGCACAGACTTCTAGCCAGCCATCCCAACCCCACAAGCATAACTAATCTTTGCACAGCTTACTGCCTCTCATCAAAGCAGCAGTAACATGTAGGGAGTTTTTAAGTTCACTGTAGGCTACTTGAAGTGTAATTCTGCAAAGTGTGCAAGCATCAATATAAATATGGACCGGCGCTTCGTAAACCTGCACTAAATCGATCAGATAAAGTTTCCGTTCCAGCCTGAGCCGGAGAGTCATACTGTGAATATAAACATCTGGGGATGGCCTATCTGTCAGCAAAATACTCACAACTGGATCCGAATCCTTACAGAGTTTGAAATTTGGCAAACTGTCAGTGTGTGTGTTGAGCTACAAATGAGCTCTGCTTCACACAGCACTCATAACACTCCATCATAGCTCAACGTTAAAAGGCATCTCGCAGTCGCTTCTTGGTTTCTTGGCATTCTAAAATCCCCTCCGTTCACTATTTGCCGTTTTTTTCCCCTCCGTAAGCAGTCCACTCGTTCCCTTAGGTTCAAGCAAACCGTATAATAATGACTCTGAATACCAGATATGGAGTTTTAACATTTGAAATTATTCCATAATTTCTGACTAATGCGTGACTAATAGCTTTCTTGCTCTTTCCGTCTTCTAGCCTATCTCGTCCCCCCTTCCCCCCTCACTTGGCTCTCGGTTTTCTAATAGCCGGCTTTCACTGCTTTCTTTCCTTCAGTTTGTCAAGAGATGTGGCGAAAAAAAAAAAAAATACAGAGAAAGCGAGGGATAAAAAGCTGCCACTTTGCCAAAATAAGTTTTAATTGGGGCCCAGGGGAAAAGAGCTCCTCCCGATTTTGCCATTTCTGTCTGTTCTATATGGATAAAGATCCCGTTTCCCTATTGGAAATGCAGTTACGTTGACAACATTTTCTTTAAAGGATGCTGCTGCACACGTTCATAAGATGCCTGCTTGTGTTTGTATTTATAAAACAGCAGGGTTTTCTTTCTCTCCCTAAATGATGCAGCCCTTTAAAAATCAGCTATGGTATTTCACTGTCACTCAAAATTTCATCACGCAGTCTGAGATGTCTCGGAGGACTCGGACGGGGCTAACTGTTGAATAATATGTTATGCATGTAAATAGAAATTAAATGAGATTTGCATGAATAAACCATGGCTGGATTCCACTAGAACAAAGACAATTTCTTAAAACTTAGGGAGTCATTAAAATAAAAAAAAATCCATCTCTCCGTCTGTGTCACTTCTAAAGCTGTTGTCTCTCTCCCTCGCCCTCTGTTGCGTTCTTTCCTCCTCCCTCTGTTTCTCTCTCCAAGTTCATTCATACAGCTACTGGCCCGTATTGAGTTTCTGTCCAGGCGCCGCCACAAACTGCCAGCAAAGCTCAGCCTAAACTCTAAAGAAATGTCTATCAAAAGTCTTGCCAACGGGAGAAGCAGCGCATACAACAATGGCGGCGGGAGTGACCCCCCTGACAGAGTGACATCACAAAGAGTAATTGCCTGTCATGTGCCATACTGTTTCACATTTCACATAAAAGCCCCTCTGTTATTCATTTAAAGTTTAGCCGAGGTTGGCCAAGGTCGCTGCACTCCTCCCGTAAATAGAGGGATAATTGAACAGCACACCTCTCCGGACCGCCGTGGAATGGAGTGACAGCAGTGTCAAGAATGGAGGTTAAGAAGAGAGGCGTTTGAATTTAAATACAGCTTGTGAGATGTGTTGGTCTTTCTAGAGTGTTTACACAGTTGTGTGTGGTTTGGGTTGACTCTTTATCTTGCTTGTCATTTTCTCTCTCTCCGTCCGTCCCTCATCTTCCTCCTCTCTCCATCCATGAACAGGGGAAACCCCAATAAAGTTGGTGGTTTTGAACCCTCTCCTGTAACTTTTAGAAAGATTTTTGCTCACATATTGATTGTATAATAACCTCTTTGTACTTAAAGCTACAATTGTATTTTCCCCCTATCAAAACATGAACATAACATGTCCTCATTTAATTCTTTGTATGATGAAGTTATTCTTCTTTTTTTCATATGTTTTCTCAAAAACGAAAGGCAGTAACATTTGTCAATTTCTGACCCTTACATGAATGCGTTCTTTTCAAAATAAAGCTCCGTCTTCACAGGAAACTACTCAGTCAGGTTTAGGAAAAGATCATAGTTTGGGTTAAGGTGCCGTAACAAAAGTACACAAGTGACGTGACAAAAAAACGGCGCATTTCTTTTAGTGGGTATAACTACAAATGCGGGAGGAGACCAGTCTGAACATAAGATGTGAAATATCTTTTGAAATGTCCATTAAAATGCAACTACTTGACATTCAACATATCTCCATACCTGCACAATAAAATGCCGCAGGAGTATGATGAAATTCTTAGGAATATGTGTGTTTCATTTTCTGAAATGTAATACCATACCTTCTAGCCATTTCTTCACAATTGGGGGATTTAAAGGCATGTTTTATTGAAATCCATGCTCATGAAAAATGTCAATGACCATCATTAGGTTTTCCATAATACAACCGGTGCTCAATATTTTTTCAATAAAATTCTCATATGACATTTATGGGCTCCTTGAGAATTTCCTATTCCTGGGAGTTCCTATCCCTCATAAATGTTTCAGGTCATGACCCTGTTTCTCTGATAGTGGATCCAAGCCACATTTCAAGGTGGTTTGAACTGTGATTCCATTTGGATTTCTACAGATTCATCTCAGTTCGAATGCTGTGTCTGCTAGAGTCAAATTTTAAAAGTTCCTTTTGCGTTACACACAAAGTCTGCAGCGCTCCAGTGCGGAGAGAGGTCTTCCAATGCGACACACACACAAACACAGACCCGCGCCTTCACACACACACAGAAGCCATCAAGTGTTAAGTGAAGTAAGACTTGTGTATTGGTGAAACCGTGGCCTATACTCCTCCTCAAGCCACAACACAACCTTAAAACACACCAGTTTGACAATGAAGGAAAGTATCGCTTTTTTTGTCAGGAACAGTTCTGCGGTGCCTGTTACAGCCATCCTCTTCCCTGAAAGGCCTCGCAAGACAGCGGCCAAACTGAAGCATTGAGTAGTCAGAAATGAGATAAAATTCAACACAACTTAAAATCTAAGTATAAAAGTAATACACAATATCTATATATTATGTACACTCAACGGCCACTTCATTAGTTACCCTTGAAATGATATGTAATGTTATTCTCTCCCTCTGTGTTTGTATGTTTCAGTCTCTTCCTTTTCTCGTTTTCACTAATAATCCTTTTGATGTAATGCACACAGTGGGATTGTTTTCAAGGGCGAAATGATGGACCCCCATTTCCCATGCTTAAGCGTTGAAATGCTACGTAGTTTTGTAGTTACGGATGCCTACGTTGTAACCACAGCAACCCATGCACACAGGTTGGTGATGTCTTGACAAACCGATTCAATCCGATCACTTGAAAATAACAGTGTGGAGAGTCTTAATGATGTGGCTGAATGGAAAAACAAATGGGATTTGCCTGCAGTCTGAATGTAGCCTAAAAAATCTCTGACGGGACTCTATAAGAAAATGATTCCGATAATGTTACCTCCTTTTCATCAGGTGTGTTAAGGCTGCCGCCATAGCAGTGCCAAACACCGTAATTACCAAAGTTAATTGAAAATCAATTTTCATTATATATAAATATCATCCTAAACCATGAACTCCAAAAGATTGATAAGATTGATTAATCACCCAGCTTTAAAAGGAAATTTGTGATGGCGGCTAATTTCCTTATCAAATTTGGGCAGAATTGAGGCATCGTGAACGATTACTCAAAGAGCTCAAACGGCTGGCAGAGGATGATGGTCTTCGTGGCAACGGTGACTGTTGTATACGGAAGTTACACTAATCACTTGTCGTTAATATGGCTACGATTTATTAGAGCTAAAATGCTCTCTAGTATTGCACCATTTTATATGGTTATTTTTGCAGTGTGATGATGAAAAGGAAGCAGAGAAGTGGGAGAAAGGGGGAGGGCCGAGTGGAGAGCGCCGAGTGGAGAGCAACGGTTGCAGAGGTGATGTGATCAAAGATTCATAGCGCACTAGAGCCCAGGTCAGCTGGGGCCTCTGCAGCCTCTCTATATCCCCACCAGCAGCAGCTTACCCAGCTCCCCATGCAAAGGAAAGGAATTTGTGCATGCGTGTGTGTTGGAAAAATATAGACCAACATAGATGGAGGCAGATAAAGATAGAAAGAATCAGTCTATTCCTGCAGCAAGGTAGATCGATCAGCTTTCACACTTTAAACTCTAAACAACCTTTAATATGTGTTTGCGCCTGATTCTGCTTTGGAATGATCCATATTGTCCGAATACACAAATGACCCCAAAGCCCCTGTATGAACATCCCATACAGTGCCTTGTGTGAATGGAAATGCCAAAAGTTGCACATGGGTTTGTATAGATTAGAGCATGTGACCATACCTGCCACCTTTAGCCCATAAAGCAGTGTGTCTGATAGTGCCAATGAATATGTTACCAAGACTGTGAGATTAAGAGGGACAGGCAGAGCGTTCCATATCAAATCAGGTGGAAACCATTTCCACCTCTGCCATATATTTATCATCACATGTCTGGAGTTTTTTTTTTTTCTTCACCCGCTCTCTATCTCGCTCCCTCACAATGTCAAAACAACACCTTTCGGCATCCATTGGATTTCATATATATATATATATGACTCTTTTTTTTTACTCTCTAGAGAGTAGCAGAGATTTTGAGTAGGGACATAAATGAGTGATTGTGTGATGAGTTGGGTGTGATTTATAATGAGGTGTTCCAGTGCAAAAGAGAAGTTTCATTATTCTAACTTTTTTTTTTTTCACCCATGGATTCTGTAATGAAGATGTATCGCTGGCATTACCTCCCCTCTCTGATTTGACGCCAGCATAAGCAGCCATATTGAATTTTGTTTTCAGTTTTTTGTTTTCTCCTGGCAGTGCTTTACCGCTGCTGAATTCTCTGAGGCGTTATTTTTAGGACGACAAACCGAGGCTTGATGGCAAGCGGGATAAAATGTCACAGGAGTTTTTTGTTGCTGTTTTTCCAGGAGGAAGAATACAACTACAGGCTTTCTCGTACTGCAGCAGAGCTCGGAGGAAAGTTAAGTTTGACACATTTTGATTAGAGGGAGCTTGAATACTGCTGACACTATATAAAAAATCTGTATCAAAATGTTTCAAAATGCGCCTGGATTTTTTTTTTTTCCCCACATCTTTGCTTTTTTTTGTTGAGGTGGGTGGTGTTGTAGATTTCAAATACCAGAAATAGAATTTATGCTAAATCAACACTTTTTGAAGTGTATTAAAGAAAACTTGTGTGTATTTGAATTCATTTGCGTGTATTCCCGCGAGCGTGTGCATATTACATCTCCCCTGGCCATGATCAAATATCCATAATGCAGGTGTTGTGCTGTCACTTTTGATTATGTTGAGAGTTCCTAATGTTGCCTGAAGCCTTGTGTGTTTTCACCAACGCTCTGGTTCTCCTGTTGCCTGCTCCCACTCACTCTTTCTCTTCATTATTTCGTAAATGGTATGAGTTTCTTATTGGATCTGACATGGCTCATGTTATTCCAGTCTTACTTGCTGCAGTAGTGAAGGAATAAAGACGGAGAGAAGTTGTAAAGAGGAGAACTTGGTGTCGTCTTGTGGAGGAGTGGAAGGATTTTAATGTTCAGGAGGAGGAATAGGAGGGAAACATGGAGACACACATTACTACACAAGTCCAGACAGACAATGCTTAATCATCCCAGACACATTAGATGTATATAGCTCTGGTACAGGCTTTTAAAAGGATTGCCTCTGTCGACATCGGGTGGCTGGACAGCCAAATGAAAGAGAGTATATGAATTGTTAGAGATTTACAAGACAATGTCATTGGAATGAAGCTTGGAGCAGTTCACTGAAAGAAATGTACCGACCAGGACTAACACTGAGGCGCTGCTGAAGAAAGACCTGGCATTTCACACGTTCAGAAACACTGCTTTGGTGTATAGTGTGTATATATCCAGTGGTATTTTGGAAAAGGATTATTGAGCAGTGGCCTTAAAAAATAAAAAATGTAAGTGTGACAAAAGGAAATCGTTCAGATCCTGGAGGTGAGCCACTTTTGTTGTTCATTATATCATATTCATTCCAGTTTTATAACTTGCTTACTTCACATTTTGTGTGCTTGGTTGTAAACTACATAGGGCTACAGCTAATGATAAAGACTCACTGTTATTAAACTATCATTGCTTTTGATTACTTGATCTGAAATGTCAATAAATAGTGAAGAATGCCCGTCCCAATATTCCTATTACTAGCCGGTAACATTTCCAGTACCTCTTTGCAACTAAAGAAGCAAAAAGAAATTTCACCTAGACATTTAAATCGCCACATGCTGTGTTTTCACACCTTGGTTTGACCAATTTGATTAAACAAACATGATATATCATGTTAATTAGAGAGCTTTAGAGAAGCTTGGCGGTGGATTTCGGACAGAGCTAGGCTAGCTGTCTCCTAATGTTTCTATTCATTTACTGTATACATGTGAGATACTCTGATAAGTCTAAGTCAAGTTTCAGGTCACTATCTGTGTGACTTAAGTGCATTCGAGTCCAAGTTGCACACTTAAGTCCCATCTCTGCTTTATTGTCATCTAATTCTCTGTAAGAAAGATATTGCTTTTAATGATTCAGTGCTGCAACTGCCTTTTTATTTCATGGCATAAGCAACGGTGATGAAAGCTCTGGCTTGGCTCGTCTCTGTGACACGACTCCGGAAGGACTCTGAGATGGACGGAGTTAACTCTTTCGATTTACATTAAGGCATTCATTTTTAAGGATTCTGTTATTCTATAGTATTGTCTTTTGCACTCGTATTTGTTAATAAGGAAACATTAGGTGCACGTTTTTAGTCCTGAGGGGTAAAAAAAAAAAGAATATCCAAAAAACAAACCTGTTTGTATCACACCAACAAGTAAGTAAGATCAAATGCACACGTAGGCACCCTTTTAATTTGCTCCACTATTGAGACAGTAAAAAGCACGTTTCTTGTTAGTTAATAGAAGAATTAACGTCTGTAGCATGTTTCCCCCTGTAATATAGAATCATACTGTCCTCTAGATGAGCCTAAGGTGATTACTCTTCATAAGCCGGAAAAAAAACACTTTGATATTGATTACTCTCATATTTCATTTTCATCTTATGACAAATCTCTAGAGAGAGGGAGTAAAATATGCTGGCAGATGAGCAGTGCGTCTTGAGCAGAATGTTTTTCCCAGCAGGCTTTGAGGTAATAGATCCCTGCTGCAATGATTAGTGGAAAAGACTTGGCCTCATGGCAATTTTCATAGTTATGCACACACACATTCACACTTAGAAGTGCAACCCACAGCTAAAAAAAATATTTGCATCTCACCTTTTTCTGGAAATTGGAAGGAATAGTATAATATCTGTGATTCTTTGAAATATTATTGATATGTCAAAGAATCACAGACATATCAATAATATGTCATGGATCTGTTACGGGCATGTAATTGATTAATCTGTTGGGGTGATCAGGCAAAACATTCTGTTAACAGTACTGTATAAGGCAAGCTTAAAAGGTTAAAATGAACCTTGAAAATGTGTGTGTGTGTGAAGCATCTTTGCAGCAACATCCGTATTTGCACATTGTCTGCTGTCATGTCTACAACTTTGTGCTCTATCAGAATCAGATTTATTGGCCAAGCACGTAAACACACCCAAGGAATATGACTGTTTTTTGTTTCTTTCAATGAACTTACACACACATAGACATGCATCAGATCAAAAAACAAGTCAAATATATTTTATTAATTCATCCCTATATGGCAAATACAAAAAATTGCCTCAAGAGGCTTCACAATCTGTTCAGCAAACGACATCCTCAATCCTTCGACCCTTGACTCCCAGGCTTTGATCTCTTCCTTCAACCTTCTCTCTACAACAATTGCAATTCTGCTACAGCTCGTTGTAGAGAGAGTGAGAAAGGTTATCCAAGATTGATTTTGTCACTTGTCCTCTTCTCCGTCACTGCCTCCACCCTGTCCGGTTCTAACTTGAACACCGAGCTGGCCTTCCTTAACAGCTTGTTGAAACAGAGCGCTGGCTACTACAGACTGATATGTTGGAGGCAGTTGCACACACTGATGGATCTGAGTCTCTCAGAAAGAACAATCTGCTCTGTCCTTTACCGAAGAGGGCTTCAGTGTTCTGGGTCCAGTCCAGATTTTTATTGATTTGGACCCCAAGGTTCTTGTACGAGACCATCGTCTTCCTCTCATCCACTTCCTCTCCCTGGATGACAACCGGGACAGATGGGTTTCTTGCTCTTCTGGTTATCCACAATTGGCTCATTGGTTTTGCTGTCATCAGTTGCAACTCAGCAGGTCTTTCAACTGGTTGTCTTTACAGGTGACTTTTGCTGCACTTCTGCCATGGCAGGGATCTGCAAATGTGCGTGGATATTTGTCTCTTCCATCGGTCTGCACTGTACCTCAGTAGCAATACAGCCTACATACCACAAGTTGGCGCTAGCACCACCCAGTGATTTAAAGGGTGACGTTGCTGGGCTGCATAGCCAAACTGTATCTACTTAGATGCTGCATTGTACACTATCCAGGTTTTTTTATTAATCTTTTTTGTCATACTGATCATAGGTAGGCTTTTAAATTACTTTATGTTTGGGAGATTTCTGTTCTAGTCTCAGCTAGCTTTTCCCTCTCCCATGATTCTGGTTTCCCTGTTATCAGGTGGCATAAAGGTAGGTTGTAATTAGTCAATTATCTCCACCTCTTTCAGTTTCCACGGTGCCTCTACACCTCTCTTTTGTCTTGTCAGCAGTGAACTGGCCTAGTAACTTCCCTGTTGCACATTGAGCTCGCTGGGTAAGCTGCTGAGTCCAGTGTGTCCAGTGATTTTTAAGCGTGGCATGGCTGGGCTGCATCGACTTCATCGCTGCTGTTAGACGCTTAAGACATGAGTGTGTGTTTTAGTGTTGGATTTTGTTAAGCCGTGATTATAGCCCAACTATTGAGATTTTAACATACTGGAGACAAAACATCGTTCTCCTATGCATTAATCATAAACCATTCAATATTACAACTACTAGTTGAAATCGGTTGAGAAGCTAAAAGTGCTTTAATCCAGAAAGACCGCAGTTCCTCTGTTAAATTGTTTTTACAGGCCATTCTTGCCCGGTCCTTTGTTGCTACCAGTCACTGGTATGTAGGCTATTGCTAGTGAGGCACAGTGCTGACAAATCTCCACATGCATTTGCAAATTCAACACGCATTTACAGATCTCTGCCAGGGCAGATGAGGATCAAAAGGTACAAAGACAGGCAGTTGAGAGGCCTGCTGAGTTTTAACTAATGATTCGTCTGTATTTCTAGCTCTTAAAACACTATTTTTCTCAGCCAGTATATTTATGTACACTTACAGATGTGTCTAGACATTTTCAAATCTCAATTGCCTTGCAAATCAGATTTAAAGATTGTTTTACACATTTACAAATCTGATAATGCACACACAGATTCAGATCCAGTAACACGAGTCACCACGCACATTAACAAATACTTTTTCAACAAAAGTAGGCCCACAGATTTGTCCTTGTTGAATACATAAAGTCAAAGAGTTTCTCTAAATTAAGTCAAAGAAAAATGTAGATGACATGATTTAAAGGAAACAAAGAATTTGAATAGGAAATTGCTTTAAATTGCTAAAAGAGACAATAGAACTTGGACAGAAAGGCCCTGTATCTGAAGGCTGGTGGTTTTAACCTCTTTGCAAAATGAGACAGGAAATCTGAACATCTCTCAGAAGCAGCCCCAGTATTGGGAAGGGGTGAGAACATAATCACGTTTCATGAAAATGAGATCAGTTGGGTATTGAGATGGGGTCTTGAATTGGTTGATATTATATTGAGTAATCATCCAACATTGTGGTCTTGTGATTGGCTGGTAGAACGATCTCTGATGACACCGGGCCTGGCTCACAGTTCTAAAGCCTGACTGAAGAGCGGCTCAGCCTGACACCTGACACCCAACCTCCTCTCTACTTTGGATGGAGGCTGGAGTTCAATGTATTCAATGCAATCAATCCAATACTTATTCAGATATTTCACCAAAATCTTTAATGACAGATTGTAATTTTCCATCGAGCCATGCCACAAATAACACAAAAGACTATGAATCATTTCTTACAACTGCATCCAAGAGAACAATCACCAGGAAGTGTCCAACCACACAATGTCAGACGAGATGAAATATCCAGACGTGACGCAAGTACTCATTACAAACACCCGGTTACAAAAATGCTATGCAGTTGTGATTGAAGCATTTGGCTGCACACTTATGAAAACCCATGTTTTTCAATGAGACACTTGTAATCAAATGAGTTCCATGATTATTCTGCCACAAAACAACCAGGGATGATAAGACCACGTGTGGCTGCTCCTTCTCTTTTTCACGGTATCTCCATTTCCCTCTCTTATCGGTCTCTCTTTCTCTCCAATCCTTTTTCTCATTTCGCCTCTCAAAATAAGCATCTCCTAATGTCTCTGGCTAATCTCTGATTCATGCTCCTCGTTCCTGTCCATCTCTCTGCAGCCCTCTGCCCTCTCTCTTCTCCTCTTCCTATCTCGCCTTCCATTCATCATTAATTCATGTGATGCAGCGCAGCAGAGCTTCAGTGAGTGATACACTTCAACCATAACAAACAAGCCCAAATCTTTCCACTCAGCAGGAATGATCTGCATCGACAAGGACCGAGAAGGGGAAGAGTGAGATGGGGATAAAAAATGTGTTTACCAGATTATAATATTTTTTTTTGACTCTCAAACTTTTTCCTTTTTCATCAGAACTTGTTTTGATATTTAGATGAAGAGGAATTCTAATCACATTTGATTTTCCCAGAGCTAGAAAGAATATTCAAATGTCTGACTGAGTACCAAAGCCTGAAAATCACTACTGCTATTAAAGTAAATTTGCTGTTTAAAAAAACTCGCATGAGTATCATCAAAGTTCAGAGTTCTCCCTGTCTACTCTAAAACTAATTTCATGTCTAAAACTTACAGCTTAATCAATGAAAACTTAAAACTCATAAATGCAAATGACAGTAAACACAGCTGAAAATAAGTTTGATACTTATATTAAAATACAATAATGATGATTAAGTATCAACATCTGGTACATTTAATAAAACCTGCAGCTACAGTTAAACCTGAAATACACATTTTCTTTTCCCCATTTACATGAATCATTCCGTTTTGTCATGGCAACCAGCATGCGCTTTCGTTTTCAGACTTAAGGAAAAAATTGAAAATATACTTGTAACATTGATTGATCTACACACACACACACACACACACACACACACACACACACACACACACACACACACACACACACACACACACACACACACACACACACACACACACATACTTTCCCAGGTTTGTGATTAGCAGCTCACGTTAAATTACAGCTCCAATGAAATGCCCTAATTCTAGTCTATTTTCTGATAATTGCCTCATTAGCGTATCACACCCCCTCCCAACGCCCAACTCTAATTTTGGGTCACGAATTTGTTCAAAACAATGTCGAAAGTTGGGCTCGACAGGAACAGCCCGGGTACTCTCGTTGCTCCGACGGAGGCTTGTCCTTGAAGTTGTGCAGCCTTTCAGGACATTGAGCAGATTTCATCCCCAGGGGAGAGCACTGCCTCTGAGCACTTTCTGCTGGCTCCTGTCCCCCCCTCTGTGGACAGACCACTTCTGGCAGGCTGTTTGTCAAAATGCCACAATATTGAGTGTGCCTATAGGAATTTGTTCATCCAAGTCGAGTCCCTCGCCATGCTCATGGATTAGTCCGTTGGATTTGTTAGTGCTTCTGCACATGTCTGCTTTGCCTGTCTGTATATTGTTTTGTATTATTCTAAAGTAAAAGTGCCGTTTCTGCATGCGTCATGCTCACAAAGAGCCCTTTGCGTCTTGTTCCATGAGTCACCAAAATGATTTACTTTCTTCACAGACTCATGCTGCCCTGATTTACAATCTACAGCCACTTTAGGTTTAAGAAATCCTGCTGCCCACAGCTGTTAATGTTGCATGTCATTTTTATAGCATTACCCCACCTTAACCCCAGGCTCATGCTCTGGATAATACCGCCAGAGAAGCCGGACTTTAGAATAGCCCTCACAATGCCATTAGAGAAAGACAATGTTAGACTGATCGCAAAAGTATTGCTTTTGAATGTGGCTGAGCCTTTTTTTGTCTTTGTTTTCAACTTTGAATTAAAACATAGAATTGGAGCTGAGCGGGAATCCTTACTGAACTCCACTGCAGTGTGTGTTTTTATACTATTCTGTTATTTGGTGCTGTCATGCACTTAAAGTTGGACTTTTTTAAACTCCAACTGCTTTATGGCACTGATCGGTGAAATTCAAAGGAAATAATATCAGCCCTTGGGTGGCTGTGTAGGCTATGTGTTCCTGTTGAATAAGTTTGAATGCAATCTTGTTAATGGAATACCTCAACATCTCAGAACATGGGCTTACTTGCTTACTTGTTGAGTTAGTTTAGCGTTTTAAGATTTGAATGACTTGCATTCGTACAGCACCTCTGTAGTCTTCCGAGCACTAAAAGCGCTTTGCACCACATGTCAAAATTCGACCATTCACACATTCATACACTGATGGCAGGAGCTGCTCATCTGCCCATTTGTCCAATACATAATATCATATGTTTTAGACTGACAGACAATCAAGATTGAGATGCATTTCACAGTTAATGCATTGCAATTTCTTAATGGATTAGAGTCAGACTGCAATTGTTGCTATTTTTAAGTACTGAAATTAATTAAAGAAATGTGCTTGAGGATAAAGATGCACTGATCGATCGGCTGCTGATCGAAACCGGCAGTTTCCGGCTGACCTGCAATGAGAGGTGACCGGCCATTCACTCTTGTATTTTTGTTTCTTTGCCTGTCACATTTACACACGCATGACAGTCTCACACACACAACATGTCATCAGTGTGGAAGTTCTTCAGCAAGAGTGAAGCAGACATAAAGTTCAAATTCTTTTGCAAATATTCTGTGGATAAACAATCTTAAAACTACTTAATCAGACGCTTATTTTCGTTTAATTCATTCCCATGCCTGCTGCTCAGAGTGATCGCAGTGATCGGCTCTTCTGCTGATAGCACTGAGCTAAACAGCTAAAGTTAACAGAGGTTGCATTGACTGGCATTATGATGTGTTCAAGCTCTACTCAGTAAACATTAGTTTTGAGGTAAATTATTACGCTATCATGATGTGCTCAAATGTAATCTTATAAAATGTATGTTTGGGCGAGAACCTTGTACAAATCCAGTTTTAACAGCAATATAAAATGGACATTAGAGAGGGAATTGTGAACTTTTTAACTACCTAACTCCAGCTCTAAGCATCTTAAAATATATAATTTTAAATTACTAATCTAAGATTGTTTTTATCAGAATCTTTTTATTTTTTAGGACGATGCAGAAAAAAGAAAATCTCAATCTGCAAAAAATGTAATCTGCAGGTCAGACTTTAAAAAAAATCTCTAATCATAATTGGCCATGAAAATTGCAAACCATGCATCTCTAAATGTAGATATATTTTAGTCGTGCTGAATGTGTTGAACTTCTCTGTGGAGGTGAGATCCTTTTTGCAGTGATGCTCAGCCAATGGAAATTACATTGGAGTTTGATTTAGTTGTCATTTAGCCAATAAAAAGTAAGCTGCTTTTCCTACCGAAACGGCCTCCAGGCCAAATGGAGAACTTCGGCTGAACTTTGTTTTAAATAATGCTAACCTCATCATTAGCTAAATGCTGGCAGGAAAGATGAGGGAGTCAGAGTTGTGGGCTGACCCACTATCTTTAAAGCATTTGTCTTCAGGTCCATTTAATACTCTTAGGATCGTTAATGGGAACTTGCCAATTGGAAAGTGTGCCCTAACAACTCCATTAGTCTTCTTTCACTTTTTGTTTGTTCCTAAACACACATATTTTTAGATAGCAATTTGCCTAATCGCCCGTAAACAATCATAGTCCTGTCCCTTCTGAGGGTTGGACCCTGCGCAGTGTGTTTGAACACTTATTGGTATGGCGTAGCTCCAAAAATAAATGCTCAATTATCCAATCCGCACTTTACCCCTCCTCCCTCTGTTTTTTTTATCCTTTCTTTTTATCCTTTTTCAAACAGCATGCACACACGCCCTCCCCCATCACGTCCTCTTACTCCCCCTTCTCAACATGGTATTCAGTACCACATTACACTTGCAAATGATCACATTATTTCCAAAGACACCCTCTGATAAACAGAGCATGTGTGCATGTCGATGAATATGTGCATAAACAGTGCGTTATTATTTTACTGAAGACATGTCACTGTTGCTTAAGTGTGTCTTTTTTACAAACAGCCTTTAATTTGCCACAACAGTGCAACTGGGGCCAGTGACAGAATAATTAAATGAGATATAAATAATGAATGAATATAAATGCATTAAAAAGATCCTTCTGTGGAGAATTTTTAGCAGCTTGATTAGTCAGAACTAATTTGATTGAAGGGAAACTGTGGGTTATGGCAATTAATATGAAAAGTCAAACAACTTTTACAGAATTATTTTCAAAGTTTTTTTTGCTGCTTTATGCAAGACCAGTAATGCCCCCGATTTAATCACACATCACACAGCCACCAATGCTAATGAGCTACAAGCCAGCTAAATCTAATTCCTACACCAGTCAAGTTTGGCCGATGACACATGAGAAAGAAGTAACGTGTTATGCCTGGTGAAATGGTGGGCTTAGAGTCATATACAAGATGTGACAACTAATTAGCCGCTAATTAGTCTGCAGAAATAGATGAGATTCATATACAGTCATGGGAAGTATTTATAGTGACTACAAGTGTTACAATTTTTATACGTATTTCATTAAGTTAGACATAACAAAATGTCAATGAGTGAAATATAGAAATTACATAAATGATGTCAGTATAAATATTTTTTATTCTGTTGCATCTAACAATTTTCTTTTGCTCTCTGTGGTTTCATGCTTTTAATTTGTTAAATGTTTTGCTGTCTTGTGTGCATTTTATTCTGCTGCTGTTATTTTGTTAGTTAATGGTGCTTTTTATATATCATGTTGTGAAATGAAATCATAACAACTACATTATGAGTCAAATTTGACAAAACAGTGTAGTTTCAATATAATTATACATTTTTCTTTATCCACCGCTCCAGCCATAGATGTATAGAAAACAAACATGGCTTTGCTTGATATAAGGCATACATAATTTGCAACTTATTATTAAGTTGGCATACTTTTTATATCCACATGTTGCATAAAGGAGAGTCAGACTTCAACCATCCAACTGTAAGACATTAAAGATAATGACTTTAGCACTGTGTTTTGGGTCGCCTGTGTGTGCTATGAGTAAAGCACACACAGTCTTAATCTTAAACAAAACATTTAACTGAAGTGCTCGAACACCAACTACATTAAACTAAACGGTCCTCCTATGCTTAGCCATGAGATTTTAAGGTGATGTCACAAAACGAGTCCAGGTCAAGTCTCAAGGCACACATCACACTAACCAGTGTAAGGATTGAGAACTTTGTCAATATTTTATGATTTTAGTTATAATTCTCTCAAAAAATAAAGTAAATAGAAAAAAATTCCAAAAAGTCAGTGAGGTCCTTTTTTTAAACTGTCAAATCTCAAATCTCATCAAAATCAGAGGTTTTTTAAGTCAAGTTTTCAGTGGAACAGCAAGACACAAGCATTTTTTTGGCTTGGTTTCAACACTGCAAGCGTTCAAATTATCTCTTTGCTAACCCTGAGGTTTACAAATAAAGGATTGTTTTCTGAACTCTGTGAAAGACACTGAACTCTAACAGGAAGTGAAGTAGAGTTGACCTGGCAATCAATCGATCTTGAGCTTGACCGAGCTTATTCTACGTCTGGGGTCAACCCTTTCACACTGACGGTTGATCCCACATATTTCTTGGGTCACTAGTCCAGTTTTTGTGTGTGTGTTGTGTGTGTGTGTTTGTGTAACAGGGAAGTACATGATCAGTCTTTGTAAAAGCTAGTTACAGTTATTGATGAAAATGAATCATGCATCCGTAGCATATGGCCATTGTTGCACGTCATCGCATTCTGTCACCTATTAGTTTCTACTATTGCTCCCAATCTAATAAAATTATCAAATTTATAAAAAATAATACACACTGTAATAAGCACATAAACAAAACTGAAAAAAGTACTGTTAGGATTGGTAGCCTACATTTTATTTAAATAAATGTACTTATAATATCTTAAAGGATTGGTGGATAAAATCCCGAACTAACACTTTTTACAAGTGTATTGCTAGAAAAAATACAGAAAAGTGTGCTGGGGTTAAATATATCTGAAGTTTCTTTGACATTTGGTGTGTTTGGAGACTTTTGTTGGCGCTACCTCTTTATTACCAGGATCACACAAAGCCCTGAGTATACCTGGACAGGGCAGGGAATCAAAACCTGAAAACACACTCACATAAAGAGCGGGGGGCTCAGGATTGCAGAGAGAAGAGAGATTTTTTTCTTTGCAGGCAAGACGACAAACGCATCTCTATCTCAGAATGATTCTGTGTCAGATAGGATTGCCGTTGCAATAGTTTGGTGTGTATTTGTGCTCTTATGCATGGCCGCTTCTTTCCTACATATCCAGAGCACAGTATGACAGGTTATGATATTGAGTCTATGTCTGCATGTGTGTCTGTGCATATATGCTGCAGGTGTGACAAGTCAGCGTAGGTGGTGGTGGTGGGGGGTCGGGAGCACAGAGGGGGAGCAGTGAGCCAGTCTTTGTGTCTCAGGTGCACTACAGGAAATGAAAAATGAAAATGAAAAAAAAAAATGCGAGGAGCACTTGTCATAGGAGGCGACTGCCATTCCTGACGGGAACTTAATTACGTATTCTTGCAAATTTGTCGTGTTATTCTGGTTGGGAGGCTCGGATGAGATCTGCTGTGGACTGGAAGCAGGGAAGAATGCTGATCAACTGAGAGGAAGAGGACAGACGTACACGCTCATGGAAATGTAGTACACACACACGCACATATATATATATATGTGCGTGGAAACTCATAGAAATTCTCCCTATACTGGATAATTCAAATGCATTCATAAATAGAAACACACAAGCTGTAATTCCTATGTGCACAGATTTATTTATGTCTTGTGAACTACATACTCAACATTAATTGCCCGTGATGGCTTATATGTTTCGTGAGTGATTACAATCAATAGAAAATATTGATTTGCAAAATGATGCAGGTCTCCAAGGGCAAGTAAACATATTTAGAGTGATGGGTTGCAGGAAACAAAGAGAAATTGATTGAGAGAGACGTGTAAATTATTTCCCTCATTTTTTTTAAGGCAGGACGAAATTGAGTTACTGTCTCTTATATTTGCATACAAATAGACATTTTAACTCTTTATCTTCTGCGACACATATTAAAAAAGAAATAGTGTCAGAAAAGAAAAATCTCATAAATGAATTTGGTCAGGAACGCTGCACACACCTGTGGACAATCATTGGGTGTATTGCACTTTCATTAGCAGCTAAATGCGTCTGGCACCCATCAGCTGCATGCGGGCAGCCGTAAAGTACGACCAAATCAGTCTTATAATAGACACTTGAATAAATGGGAATGCTCATGTAAGCTAAACAGCACACGGCTGAAGCTGCCTGGCTATTACCGAGGCTGTGGATTTACATTCTGCTCTGTGTCAGTTGGATATTGCTTTCCTGAGCGTGGAAGGTCAGCTCTCATTGCTTTACTAATATCCTCAGGTCCTCTTTTCATCTCTTACGGCATTCTCTTGTCCCTCCGACTGTGTGCATAAGTGCGTGCAGGGGCAGTTGTTGTTGTTGTGTGTGTGTAAGTGCTCTTAAGGCCTCTATATTCAGATCAATTTCATGGCTGGCTTCATCGCGGCGCCACGTCTCTTTCATACATCAGCCACGTTGCAATGTAGTCGTATGAACACGGCAGTCTTTGCAGCCACCAGTCCACCGCCATTGATTTTTTTTTTTGCAGGCTCTTGTTTGTAGTTTTCTCCCCATGCCTGAAACATGCAGGTTAATGGTCGCAATGTTTTTGACTCCTTTCATTAGCAGCTCTGGTTTCAAAATTCCCTAGAGGTAAGGCTCTGCTTTTCTTGTTTTGTTTTTTTCCTTATTTCTTTTTCTGTTCCTCTCCCACAAAGTGTTCAATATTGAGTTTTAATATCAGAGACTGGTTGCTTTCGGTATAGGGAGTCAGGCCTCCCCTTTCACATCCAGCTATTTCTTCTAACCAAATCCGACCTCTGTGATTTAGAGAAAAAGCAGAAAAGAGATTGAAAGCGCAAACAAGACAGATGAAAGAGGTTACAACATCTTATAACTCTGGCACTAAATGGACACATCCATTAATTATTGAAGCGGACGCCTTGTCCCGACATTTTATAGTCTCTTACGTGTCACAGGGGATGACTCAATCCGCTAGTCAGAGAGGGATCAAGGACAGGGCAAAGTGTGACACTCACTTTGATATCGCCATCAACACTCGTGTAGAGGAAAGTATAGAGCTCAACTGTCAGATTCAGAAGTCCTTTTAGATCTGAAAGTATACAGCAACACTGCAGCAATATGTGGTTTTAACGTTTTGGCTGATATGGCAACCCTTCAATTCTAGCCTCAAATTGGACACCCCTGACTAATGATCGTTTGTTGTGCGGTTTAAGGAGGGTCCCGATGCCCTGAACAACTAAAGATATCACTTCTGGATGAATGGTTGGAGTTCATGCATGTCAGAAACTTTGGTTGGCTGTCATGCAGATTGAGCAGTTCCAGTCTAATTCCCTGCATAGCTGCTGTCAAAAGATCTGCTATACACTGTAGTGATCTTGTTTTGATCTAATTACTGGAGCAGTGTTTGACATGTTGTGACTAAAAAGTCTTATGACTTCGACTGAGCGGTGATATCAAATTGAACTTTGCTGTAGAACAGACGGACCATATTGTCTTGCATCATCTCAGACATCTGCGAGTTCAACGTTGAATCCCATCTTTTGTAAAATAGGTAAAAAAATAAAAAATGCTCCTGCTAGAATAATAAAAATTATAATCAAGCGTTTTATTTAATTCCATAGTTTATAGGAGGTTGGTTATATAAAGTGAATGACACCAAGTTAGAACAGCACCAAAGGAGATAAAAGGTGTCAAACGAAAGGCCAGAAGTGTTAACGCCACCTCCGTAGAATATTGTTACTGGCTCCATTAGCCAGCAACCCATTGATTTAATTTCACCTCTCATGCATCCCAAGGTCACATGTGGCATTTGACCTTGAAATATGCAATGGATTTCACAGATGGGTCATGCTGAGAAGGTTTGTTGCCTTGCTTGCACGTGTTGCCTGCAAACGGAGAAGGAGGGAAAAGAAGTGGTCATGGGTGATTGGTTTGGTAATTTACAGCGAGGATTGCTATATGGAACAAATTGAGTTCGAAATGTCATGTGTCATTTTCTGTGATTGCATAGCTGGAGCTGCTTTTGCTTTTCCACACATATTCTTAACCTCTCTGTCTGTCTCACTCTCTCTCTTTCGCTCTCTCTCTTTTCCCCCCACACAGGCAGACCCACATACTCCCTTTTAAATAATTGTCTGTTTAACAGTCAAGGGAAGGTTTTGTGTAGTGCGTCACAATTTATTTTAAAAGGCTGCTAACCACGTAAACCTCGCGGCTGAAACCTTCTCAGAATCATCGATTTCATCGGAAAAACCTGAGCTGTGAGCCAAGAATCATGCATTCATGACATGCCTCCTTAAATGTCTAATTTCTTTTCTTTTTCTGACCTTGACAGCCGGCACGTACTTGTGCCTTCTAAACAACGGAACAATCCAATTCTTTGTTTGTTCTTTTCTCCTTGGATCAGTAGAGAAACATCCAGGCAAATGTGCTTTCCAGCTGCCTTTTGATGAAAACATCACAGTTCATGTTCTTGCCTCTGTTACATTTTCGTGGCAAACTGAGCAGTAATAATTGAACACATACAGTAGGTCCTTGAATTTCATCAAATACACCTGGGGTGAATAAAAGCAAATTAAAGGAAATGTTCTGTCTTTAGTCACTTGAAAGATTTGTATTTGCGTGACGATCATACTCAAACATATTCAAAGGAGCAAATCATTGTTATTCATCTTTAATAAGCAGCTTAATGCAGTTTTAGCGTTAAGATTTTGTCTTTGTTGTTATTTTGAGCTTGAAAAGTACATTTCGAATTTGTTTGAAGTCACTAAGAGCCGTTCTGAAAGAGGAGACAGAGTACATACTTCTGATGGGATTAAATTGCTATGACTTTGGGAATTCAGTGTTTCCATGTCTGTGCTCTGCAAACATGATGACATTCACTCTGGAAGGAAATGGAAAGTGCTGTAGCTGATAGGCCCAACTTTGTCTTAGATCCACAGGTATACAGAAATAAATTCCTTCCTAAAGTATAGACTGAAGTCGGTTTTTGCCACCACTTATACTCAGCATGGTCCCCCAGCTATTGTGCAGTGTTACTGACTGCATTCCTGGTGTTATTGTCAACATCCTTATTTAGCTCCAGCTATGACTGGTAATGGGTTATCACAGTTTCTGCAGGTAGTGAACTATACCAGCCTTCTACTGAAATGTAAATGTTATAGTTTGAGCAAGACAATTTGAAGTAAAACCTGGATTGAATCAAATCTATGACAGCTAAAAAAAGAAAAAATGTATTAAAGATATATATGAGTATAGCAGTCGGTCATAAATTCATCATTTTGTGCTTTCATCAGATTTTGTTCCAATACTTTAGGTCTGGCCTTGACAGCAACAATCCTCTGTTCCTTTGAAACTAATCTTCAAAGCTTCCCTGAACTCTTAGATGTGACCTCAGATCAATGTCACTCATCATTGAAACATTGTTTTTTCTCCAGCCTTTTCTCCAAATCCTCAGATCCAAATGCATCATATGATGACTACCTGTTATGCATTAGCTAAATGTTGAGGTGTAAATGCAATGCTGTGCTGTCAGACTTGATTTACCTGAATTTTACACAAATGCTGCATCTTTTCAGCCAAGAAGCATAATCAATAATCTGGTTTGTTGTCATCCACTTTTTCAGACGTTGAATGGAATTTTCAAATATACCCTTTGGTGCCCATGAGGCTAGACTAAAGTTTAAGAACAAAATATGTTGTAAGTCCCTGCCCTTTATAATGTTACAAAGAAGTGTGAATATTATTTATTCATGCTGTCCAACACCATTACAAATCACTGCTGAAAAATAAATCCATTTTATGAAGTGAAAACTTAAATAATAACATTAAAACATTTCATTCATTGAGTGCTTTTCAAGATACTCAAAGACACGTTATAAAGTTAAAATTGCCAGAAAACAACACACTTAGAATATACAACACACAGCATTAATTAAAAGCATTGCTGAAAAGGGGTTTGAATGTGGACAGATTGGTGTAGTCTCGGAGCTTTGTGAGGGATGAGAAGGATTTTGAATCGGATCGGTTGTTGGACATGGAGCTAGTGGAGGTTCTGGAGAACAGAGGTGAGTGAGTATGGTAAAGGTTTGGTTAGGTTTAGGCACAACAATGGCTTGGTCAGAATAAGAGAAAGAATATGGTTTGGTTTAAAATAATCACTTTGTTTAGGTAAGAGCAACATCGTGGTTCGGCTTTAAATACCTATACATCTATTCTTCGCTAAGGTTAGGAGATCTTTTTCAGCATGGCTGACTTACAATAATAAACAATAGGTTGAGGTTATTGACTGTCGATTGGAAACGGGAAAACAAACAGCGCTCTCCTGTGATAAAGTCTGATGTTTTAGCACCTGCTGACACTAATGATGCTGTCCTTCCCAACTGTCATATCTGTTATTATTCATATAAGATTCCACATGACCTCTAAAAGACCCACCTTTGTGAGCCATAACCATTGGTAATTTGGTCCACTGATATTGGAAACATATCGTTGCCAAATGGTCTGTCGGACTAGATTTCCATCCCCCCGAGTTGCCAGTGAAGTCACTCACATAATCTTCTCATCTTACCACCTTCCAAAAACTGCCAATTGTGTTTTCATGCCAAAGCTAGAAGCACCACTGTTAGTAATTGAACACCAGCCTTTGTGGTAAAGGGTGTGACATGATTTTGAAGATCCATAGGTCCATGTTATTTGTTGCTATCATCCCTGTAAAATCCAATTTCCCCTGATTTACTATGATTAAACCCTTTCACCAGTTTCTCAAGTTAGCCTCAGCATTATAGTTATCTTTAAAAAATGAAAAGCAACTTTACTTAAGATAGGTTGTGAAAGTGGAGGAGTTGATAATAAGTATTAAGGTATCAATAACCTGTTAGAAATGAATAGAGGTCACTTAAGTTGAGTTCCGGCCCAGAGGTTGAGGTGACGGCAAATAACACAAGCTGACTGAGTAGGAAGCACAAGCACGGATGGAATTCGACCAATCAGATTGCTTGGTTGAAACTGCACACTACACAAGAGAACGCCAAGGATCCTGCGGTGTCCTGAGTTATTAGAAGTGCAGCACTTGAGACCAATCAAGAGCAGCCGAGTCATGGTGTATTCAGAAATGCTGCTTTCCCTGGGTCGCATTCCCCCCCCCCTTGTATGGTTGTAACAAAAGAAATAATTTCTTGTCATAAGCACAGTTCGTGATGGATGGCCTGAAATAATCTCCCACATTATGAGATCCATCAACTAGATTTAGAGTTGTAAATTTAGCATTTCAGCCATTTATCTGATACTCCTAGCACGGATGAGCTACTGCAGCAATTTCATTTCTGCATCACCAATATTACCAGCAATCAACAACAGCAGAGCCACACAGACCTGGCAATGCAATAACGATAAAACATGGAGAAATAGTAGCAAAATTTGGAAATAAGAATTTGTGAGAGGGTAGATGGTGAAAGTTAGTCATTCCTCAAGGGAGAGGCTGTTGCGATTGGTTTAACAGGGGCACACCACTGTGAGCAGGAGTGAATGATGCCATGCTAAAGGTTAAGGGGGTACTAGATACTTGCAGCAAGCCATCACGCAGTCTGAGGAAGGTTAACCTTTGCTTCTACCTATTGATCCACCCCAAAGAATCCGTATTGATCTGGCCTGTGGACCCCCTGGAATCAGTAACTTTTCTGTAAACAGAGTCGGGATGCATCACACACACACACACACACACACACACACACACACACACACACACACACACACACACACACACACACACACACACACACATAGACACACAGACCCAAGCAGAATCCAATTTCATAGCATGATCGCTCCAGCATGCAATTATTACCCACAGAAAATGAGGAGGTGTTTCTTCTGACACCTCCTATTAGTATTTAAAGGAAGGGTAGAAGACTGCGGTATGAGGCGATGCTGCTCCTGTGGGAGGTGAGACATGTGGTGCAAGCATGTGTTTCAGGGCTGACATGAGATTGACAGTATGAGTGGTTGCCTGAGCTGATTGGTGTCAGTCCTACTTTTCTTTTGGCTGATGCAACCTGTGTCACACTGTGGAACTGTGACAAAATTTGAAAAAAAGTCAATCGAAGGCCAGAAAAGCTTGGTATCTCATGTCTGCAGCTTCTAGTTTTTCATTTATGTCCCCTATACAAAAGTCTGTATTCGAGCTTGAGAAATTTGAGTGCCGTAGGTGTTTTTGGCTTCCGCCTATAATTAATGCAATGTGGAGATTTAATGCTCAGGTGACTTGATTCTCATTGGTCCCAAATATCTACAGGGGGGTGTTATATGCCTCTGTTGTGTTTTAACTGCCTTTACCCGTTCTGCTTTGCTGCTTTTAATTTGTTTGAGGGTTTTCGTTTCGTATTGATTTTATTTTCAATTCAACACAAATAAAAAAAGGTGGATAGACTGGCAGCGCTGCCTGATAGTAAGGTTTTCAGCAGCTTTTAATTGTCCTTTTATTGAATCACTTTGTAGATTTCTCTCAGTTTTAAAAATTGCTTTTGACTTTATAGACCACACGATTATTAAGTAATTGAGAAAATAAAATAATCGGCAGATAAATCAATAATGAAAATAATCTTAAATTGCTGCCAGATGTTTAGTTCTTAGCCAGTAGTGTATACAGCAGGTTTATTGGAGATTGTTAACCAAAATCAACTGCCCTCTGCTGCTTGAAAGGGGGTTGACGGGCCAGAAAACCAAAACAATGAGCCGAAATGTGCTAAAAAGCTCCAGAGCTGACAGGAACTGCAGCGGTGGATGATAAGTTTCAGTGGGTTTGAACCTACGAGCAACATCTTTTATATTACACGATGGTTCTTTGGACCAATGCCGATATTAAAAGTGTTAATCAGTGCAGCTTTAAATAAAGGATGGCAACAATAATTCAGAGAAAAACCAACAACACCCATAAATCAAGCGAACCCCAACACAAAAAGGCAACCGTGTGCCACCTGGTGACAAGACGAAGAACACACCCAGTTTGAATCCACCCTGCACTCCCTTCAAAGCACCACTGAAGTATTTGGCAATTTATTAGATTAATGTTATTAGTTCTACTTAATATAAAGTGTTAGGAGGACATTTGAGAGTAATCTGTTATCCAATTTCACAGGCAGTCTAAAAACGGCTTTTGGAATCTCCAGTGTCTAAATCTGCTCCTCCCTCTCGCTCTAATCTCCTCTCCTCCAGCTGGAGCCCAGGGAACAGGGGAGCTCCAGTGCCACTCCGAGGAGGGGCTAATCTGGGCACGGGCCGCCCAGGATCGCTGCTCTGGTCCCGGGCCAGTGCTCTTGGCTAGCTCCCGGCCCCAATCATGAGGCCCACTCTGCTGGAAGCTTGCTTTCGCTGGGCAGCATCGTGACACAGTGGTAGATGGAGAGGGTCAAGAGGAGAGACGAGGAGGTGGAGAGTGGGTGGGAGTGGGTGAGGAAATGATAGATGGATGATGAGGCAAGGCAATGTCGCGGTGGAGAAGTGAATATATCAATCTCAGGGAAAATGTGAATGATGCTGTTCAGAGAGAGGTAGGTGAGAGTGCTTGAAATGGAGCTGTTGGCAGTTGAGATGGTGTGGTAAAGAGGTAAAGAGAGACGGGAAGAGAAGAAAGAGGCTTAGAGACAAAAAGGCTGACAGGAAACCTCTAATTTTGCTGGCTGAGATGACAACCATCACTTATATGTATTAGCTAATTCATCCCGTCAGTTCATCACTGACCATTACAGAGTGAAGCTCTTGGCTGCTGTTTGGAAAATGTGCTCTGCATGTCGATGTCAGTCGTATTTATAGAGTTGCCTTGAGAGTCATTTCCCCAACCATCTGTTCCTGGAATTCATAAATAGAATGTCTTTATTTCTTCATAAAGACATAGCAGAGAGACGTTTCTCTGGAGGTAGCTGCACATTGAAGACAGCAGAGCCAGTCAATGCAGATATAGTGGTATCAAAGTATATGTCAGCCAATAACTCAGAAGGAATTGTTGCACAGAAAAGCTGAAGGCATGTTTGAGGAAGTTTGCCATTTGTTGCCCATACAGAGTTTGTCCACCAGAGAGCACTGACAAATTTCTTTTTCAACTGTAAAATGTCCTGCTAGGTACATATCTGTGTCACAATTATTTAAAGAACAAATTAAAATCAATCAAAAAGCACTTCTTATTTCTTAGTTATGGGTTAATTAAAGGCTAATGCTAAACAACACATTGTTGTTTAGTTGAACAGCCTAAACAACACTGACAGCTAATAGATACTCCACATTTGTTACAATCTGTCACTCAACTTTTAAACAATTTACATCACATTGTTTTACTTATTAGGTCAGTTGCTCTGAAAAAGGAACCCCATGGTTTGGGGCTCTGCATTAGTTGTCCTGTTAGTTCCTGAAGCTAACCTTAGCTCAAGCAGCTACATTGGTGAGCTGTCAACAATATTATTTCGTCAACCCATGTAGGAATCAGAATAAGTACATCCTTTGCACTCTTGGGTTTTTTCACAATTTACCACCTGCTGAAAACAAATTATCTGTATTACATATTTGTCCTTAAACCAACACTACCCGCTGATGTCTATTACACATTAAATATACAGTTCTAAAATAGAAAAATGAATGACAGAAAAGTTTCATTACATCAACCTTAAAACAAAACAAACTACTCACCACAAAGTCAACCCAGTAGCTGTTCTGGAGCTTTTGATCATACCACAATCTTCCTCTAATGCAGTTGCTTAGTTGTCATTAAAATATTAAATTTTCCATTCATCCTGGGCTTCTTTATTACTTAAAAAAATAACCTTTCTCTTCTCAAATCTGATTTTGTCACGCCAGGTTTTGATCATTATTTAACCTTTCAGAATTGTCTAAAAATGTTTCCGCTATCCAAAGCTAATACCGGATCACAGTCTTATTCCTTTCAATTTTATGCCAAGAGCTCATTCGAAATCAGCAAAGGGTCGATTTTGAAGTTCATTTATGAAAGGCTTCGAGGCATATATGAAGTCTTAGAGGAACATAAATTCAATCAAACATTTGTCAGCCCTGAAACAACAGATTTGCTATGTTTAACTTACCCACGTCCCATTCATTTCAGTTAACAAACCAATGGAGATTTCTAATTCTTGCTATGTAAAAGAAAAACTTCTCGGATAGTTGTATTGTCTGTTGACTTTGGGGTGCTGAATTATTTGCTTTCCCAAGGGGAGAGAGGAGAGCAAAGTGGTAGAAAGAAAAAAGAATGCAGGGAGAGAAGGGATGCTGGAGATCCAAATAGAAAGTGAAACATTGCCTGGGCAGAGCTGCAAACAGAGAGGCAGAGAAATGAAGGGACACACAGAGAGGTGACAGAGAAACAGGAGGAAGAATGGGAGGAGGGGCTCAAACAGATGAGAAAAGTTTCTGGACTGAAATAAGAGGAGGACAGAACAAGGAATAATAAAGAGGTGCAGATAGTGAGGCGTTGGGTGGGGGGGAGAAGTGGCAGTAAAAGATGGAGAATACGAACATGATCCCCCAACTGTCGGTGTGCTTCTTTGTGATAACAGAGCAAAAGCAAGGGGTGCAGGAGCTCGGGTGAAAGCGAAAGGATAGACTCCCTTTCAAAGAAGAGTCATGGGAATAACTTTATTTTTTTTTCTTCCCTTCACCAAAGCCTTCCAGATTAAGTGTTTACTCTTAGCTTCTATATGGGAAGCATGATTCAATCCCTGGTTTTACAAAAAAAAGTAATTACTCGCCCTCTACCTCAAAGGGGGGCTGCATAATGAAGGATTTTTCAAAGCACAAGTATGTTACTCTTCTTTATTAAACTGGTCCTGGTTATACACACACACACACACACACACACACACACACACACATGCATCAGGCCGGCTTTAAATGCGTCTCTGCGTGGCGGCATTGTAGATTATGACAGGCACTGGCACGGTGAGTTTGGGCTGGCTGGGCAGCTGGCAGAGCATAAAAACCTCTACAGGTGCTTGGGCAGATGCCTGTGCGTGTGCGTGTGTGTGTGTGCGTTTGTGTGTGAGTTTCATCAGGGTTTGAGGCAGCATGCATTTCCTGTATTACGACGAGATTGCAGGAGGCAATCTGCAGCGAGGAAGGCTCACACATTCTGCGACATGCACACACACTCTTTCATGATATTGTAGACTAATATGGTAATAAAAGAAAGCGCTTCTCAGAAAAACATTAGCGAAGCAGAACTGGAAAGACCTGCCACTTCGTTGTGAGTGTTGGTGAATACATTCCAACAATGATCAAAGAATAGGGACAGCATTTTATTTATTTATGTTTTGGAGGGGGGGTTCACCACTTAGGCAACATTACGCTTTCCTCATGTTATCAGCATCTCCTGGTGTGGGTGTGAGATCAGGCAAAGAGATGCTGTTACTCATCTCTGCATCAGAGAGTACATGTCAAAAACGGTAAGCTACACTCTCACGGCCTGCATGAAAATATAGTGTGTGTGTGTGTGTGTGTGTGTGTGTGTGTGTGTGTGTGTGTGTGTGTGTGTGTGTGTGTGTGTGTGTGTGTGTGTGTGTGTGTGTGTGTGTGTGTGTGTGTGTGTGTGTGTGTGTGTGTGTGTGTGTGTGTGTGTGTGTGTGTGTGTGTGTGCGTGCGCTCATATTTTATTTCACTTATGCACTCAACTGTGGAATGTAAGGTTTTGCTCAAAACGAAGCATCTTTTTTTGTAAATTAAACTTGAATTTAACTAGCAGTAGATCTTAAGGTAGAAAAGCTCATTCTATTTTCCTGGAGTCCTGGACTGAGTTGAACAGGATCCATTTTAACCTTTGGTACTCCATAGCGACTGCATTGTCAGTGTCGAAATGTTCTTGGAAACTGATTTCATCAAAATGATTGACTGCATCTCTCCTGTCAAAAAGAGTTTGTCTGGCTGCTGGTGCTTGCTGCTCTTCAATGACATAGATCAAATAATCAGTATGTCTCCATTGGCAGACAGCGGTATTTGTATGTTAAACCATTTCAACAAAGCCTTCATTTAACCATGATGTATCTCTGATCTTTTGATGGAATGTTCTTATTTGAACTCAGAAACATTAGTTAATAGAACTAATTATGTTCTTCAGTACATTGAGTAGCTGTTATATTATCATATCAATGGGTGAAAATCATTTTGCATAGAAAGATTTTTAAAACTCTAGACTCAAGGTTCACTGGCCAGCTTTTATGAGATTAAGATTGTATAGATAAATGGGCCTGAAGTGGCATAACCATCAAGTATTTCATATTTAAAACGGCTCTAAAAGGATGAGAACATGCTTATCTTACTGACACATTACACTAACTTGAGCAAGGATTCCGTCTCTTCATTTCATTCATTCATCTTCTCAATATCACAGAAAATCTGTCATGCATTTAAAGTGTTATTGTGGTACTAAAACCATGAACCTGTTGTTTATTTTCCTACCAAAACCAATTTTTGGGTGGAAGTGGATGCAGCGTCAAAAGTAAACCTCTGTTTTAGGTTCATTATCTGACATTCAGCTCAATCCCGGTCGCCACTCATTCTTATTATCTGTAATTGTTTTGACATTTTCTCAGCCCGTACAGCAAAGGTATCATTTATAATACGCAGCACCGTCCACCGATGAAGGGCGAAGGGAGTGTGAAATCATGAATAATCCAACACTAGCTCCATTCTGTGTTTCTGTTATTTTGGTCGGTAGTAGTAGGTTAGAAAATACTCTCTCCTCTTAGATCTAAGTGTACCTTGTGTCATGATTTTAGAAGGTTGAAAGACGACTTGCGAAATATAGTTTCTTTGGAGTTAACTTCCCCGTCTCGCTGTCCGATTAAGGACGTGTTTAGGTTGTTAATCACATCATTGCCATGTTTGGTTACACTACAATCAGTGTATTTAAATTTTCTGTTCACAACTGCTTTGGTTATTAAGTATAGGGAGTCTGTCTTCACAGGGCCTTGACAAGGTGATAACATTTTTTTATTCTGTTCCAGCGTTAATGCAGACTGTACAACATAACCTGAACTACGATCTCTTATTGCTCTAAATCAATTTAATTCTCACGTTGTCAAACTTGTAGTCTTTCTCTTGTGAGGGTGACAATGTATGAACTTATGAATTTAAAAAAAATGGTGATGACGTATACAAAGGAAGAGGGCAAAACTCCAGATGCAAAATGGAGGTGTCAAAATGTCAAAGTGGCAATGTGAAGACCGAACATAACAATAATGGAAAGAACACTGAGCACGTCGTGAATTGCTGTTCACTGCTTGATTACCATTTAGAAGCAACTTTTACGGTTAAAATCTTTTATTTTCCACCCTGTCATTAATCAAACCACGTATGAAAACTACAATATTCTTTTAAGGCGATGATGGCAATCGAAGCCCACATTCTAGATGTGTTGATGGAACTGTCACTTTTTCTGATGTGTGTGACATTCCTTTCATCCGGTGTCATCCACGTCAGCGTGTTCATTTTTTTTCACATGCCAGTTGTAGCTGTTAACTGCCATCAGTAAAGTCAGTTTGATGCATAGATTGCACAGCAGGTGGTGGTGAATATTTCAGATTCGGTGCTTAACCGGAGTTTATGTGTTTGCACAGGAGCGGGCATGTATGGCTATATATAGATCTATATTTTTACGAGAATGAATGCACGTCTGTCCTAGATATTTCATTTGAACACAGGTGTGGACGAGATGTATGCTAATCTCCTTGTATACAGTATTTACAAACTGGTAGAAGACACAGACCTCATTTGCATTTTTCAACCATATACCACCCGGACTCTCTCTAAGTAATCAGTCGCAGAACAAGCACTAGTTTTGGTGATTAGCTTTTCTTTACAGAATGCTGTAGGGATTGCATCATGATTAGAATGTTTTTTCCTCCTTTTACTACTGTTAAAGTCCTTGCTATTAGTGAGAGCTCATGTTTAAATGTAAATTAAACAGCATCCAAAGCATGATAATGCTGTAATAGAAGTCTTCTTGCACTTAAAAATCACTCCTGAGGCCTGATCCAGAGTGTTTCACACTGACCAATCTAGTATAAACTTGACATAGG
The DNA here is from genome assembly GCF_027596085.1 of Anoplopoma fimbria. Taxonomy (NCBI): domain Eukaryota; kingdom Metazoa; phylum Chordata; class Actinopteri; order Perciformes; family Anoplopomatidae; genus Anoplopoma; species Anoplopoma fimbria. The sequence goes on along the minus strand of NC_072458.1, from coordinate 1,387,635 downwards.
GTTAACCATCAACTGTAAAAAATGCAATGTCCCATTAAACAATTATTTATCATTATTCATGAATCTGTTGTTTATTTCTTTAATAATTCATTCACAGTTTTGTCTATAAAATTTCAGAAAATAATAAATAAATCTTGTTTTGTCTGATGCACAAATCTATTCACTCAACTACCACATAAGGCAAAGACATTTTGCAAATCTTCACAATTAAGAACCAGAAGGAATATTTAAATTTCATACTTGAAAAACAACAAACAATTGTTGCAGATTAATTTTCTGTTGATCAATTAATCAACTAACCGTTTTAAATGAGTGCTGTACTGTTTGGTGCAGCTGGACTAGAGGTCAACCCATGGTGTTTATTCAAAAGCCGATATAATAATAGTTTGGAGCAGAAGAAAAACGATTGCAGATTAACAAGCAAATAACTAAGAGCGCTGAGAGTTTTGCATACAAAAGATAACTTATTTGGGGAGAAATAAATAGTAAACGATTCAGATAAGACATGAATACCACTTGTCTACTTTCTGTAAAATTTGCTGTGGGGACTGCAAAGTTTTAGTCCACATTTTTTAACCCTTTCGCCAAAATAATGCATTAATCATGCCTAACAATGCGAATAATGCGTTTTCTCATGAAGTGGGGAACTACTTTCTGAAAAATCTATCTCAAACGTTCTTAATGATAAATATCCAAAACACCCTTCTCCCACACTTGAAGTAATATAATCAGCTTTATTGTTCATTGTACATACATGAAATGTAGTCTCTGCATTTAACCCATCCTTAAGGAGGCTGTGGGTTGCTGAGAAAGGCCTGGGGAGCAACTTGGGGTACAGTGTCTTGCTTTGACATGTGAACTGTAGAGGGTTCAAACCAGCAACCTTGTGGTAAAGTACGAACACTCTACCCCTTGAGCCACCCCGATGCATACCGTGCATACACAGATATTTTACATGCAAAGTGGTGATGTAAGTGCCTGTGCGATTGGTGGTGGCTGGGCAGCAATCTGCCTCTATCGGACCACAGTCTCTCCAATATCTATTGTATGTAAAATGACCAATCAGAGATACATGGTTTGACCCAACGCTCTGGGTGTGCCCGACTGCAGTGCAGTTAAGATTGTAGTTCACCTCTTTTGCTCCCTGTCAGAGGCTCACATTGTGGTGTTACTATTTCACCACTAGCCAGGGGGGATGATGTGGTCTGTTGTTGGAACCCCTCAAAGTGCTGCTCATGGGGTCAATATTCATTGACATCTTCCTGACTGATGGACTTGCACAATGAGAAATGTAGTTTCCAGAGGAGAGTTGCCACATCAACCAGAAACCAATGAAGCCCTGTTAGACCTAACACATTTGATCAATATGGTTGAACTTGAGGCTGGGTCTTTTTTATGTAACCATCAATGTGGTGTGATACATTATTAATGGTTTCATTTTCTCATACTGCAGCAAAACACTATTTGCACGCTCACCACCACCATCTTTAGACTATGATCTTGTGTCACTTCGACTACTGTACAAGTGGTACAAGGCAGGCTTTAAAAATACATATACATATATATATATATATATATATATACATATATATATATATATATATATATATATATATATATATATTTATATATTTGTGTCATATCTATTATGTATTCAATATAAATAGCCTTTATGTAAAATGTTTTAATTGCTTTCATCTGAACCATACACACACACGCACACACATATATGTCTATATAATATTGTATTTGTAAAGGAAATGCTTGATTATCCCAATAATGAAGTCCACCACGATCAACAGTTCGCAAAAGCCCAACTTGCTTTGTCCATAATCCTTTTTTCTCTTGTGATCTATTTCAGTCTTACTAGAGGAGGAAAAAACTGTTGGATCTCCACTTTGAACTGTCAGGGAGTATAGAGTATAGAGTTTTTTTTGTAGAGGTCATTATGTTTTGTTTCTCTGCTGCTGCATTTACTTAGAAACAATGTAAACCCACAGAGCAAAAGGGACAGTGTCATGTTTTTTCCTGTTGTTGAGATGAATTGCTCACTTAGTCACCCATCATGAATAGTCAAAGGCATCATATGTTTGTTTTTCAGTCGAAAGAAACCCCCCCCCAAAAAAAGTTGAGGTCAGTCTCTCCAAGATGGGTGTATTGACTTATGACAAGATGATGGATTCCGCATTCGATCAAAAATTTCAAATTGCTACTGCTGTGTGGTTATAAAGGTACCGTTGCATCAGTATTCAAGTACTGTGGGCCCAAGGATGAATAAGGAAACTTGACAGTTGAGAGAGTGAAAAAAGAGACTTCATCCCAAAGAGAGCTGAGTGAAAATTGAATTAATTATTTTGAAAGCAAGATCATAGGCACAAGAAGGCCAGTTTCTATTGAGAAGAGCACCTTGGGACCAGAGTATATTTGAAATGTGAGCAACACAAACCAATAACCAGAGGTCGACATTTCTAGTTCTTGGGGAAATGGCTCAACAACTTCTTAATGGACTGCTCTTCAATTTGTTAAGCACAACTGTGACCCGTCCTCAGGATACATTCGAAAGCTTTGATGATCCCATCATTTCTCATGTTGTCCCATCTCAATATTTGAAGAAAAGAGCAATTCTTTGGTTTATGACCAAATAACTGCAAAACTAATGACATTCCAGCCTCAACTATTATTTTATTGCTAATTAGTAAATGTAAGCATTGCTGAAACACTAAACTAAGTTGTTTAACATATATCAATCGACATTGCATCTGCTGAACCAGCATGTTACTGTCAGCATTTCAATCAAAGTCCTTCTGCAAAGAAGCTTCCTCTTGTCATCCTTTTCTCCACCAGGAGAGTCTTGTGTGTGCGCGCATCTGTGAGTGAGTGAGTGTGCAGCTCTGTGTCTGTCCACTGCAAAGCTCGCATTCTGCTGCAGCAAACTGCATAATATTTTGTATTCCCAGTTATGCCTGGGTGCTCAAAGACATCTAGTGGTTGCGGCGACCCACACTTTCTAAAAACACCTTTTATTGCCTGTTTTGTACTGCTGTTGACTGCCTGCTGACTTCTCAATTATTACTCTTAACTTGCCCCCTGCTGGTAGGGGCCGCTAGTTATAACACAGCTGAGTACATCTTTGAATGTTTGGTAATTCCATTAGTTGTCAGCTAAACAATCAGTGCACACACTGCTGCATACCTCTTGGCCGCTGCTCTGTGGCTTAGGTCTATTGTTTGGACTGTGTATTTGGCTAATTGCTAACAGTACTACCAGTACACACACTGCTGAACCGGCTAACTTTTATTTTGCTGTACCTTGCCGCAACAGTCGCTGCTATGCGTGCAGACTTCTTGGTTAGTTTAGTTGACTTTTTGTCAAGATTGTATGGCCTATATGACGACTTTGGGCTTGAATGAAGTGTGTTTTTAGGACGCCTTACTGCCCATTGGTATCTAGACAGTGAGTAAGCCAATTGTAAGTTGTATTTATTCAATCACACAATACAGCAGTGGTCGCTGCAGACACACCTGACCAAGATCTTCACTTTACTGAGTGAGGGGAAATAATGGGCTATTTATGTGTTTTTTGGATACCACAAATGAATCAATAATGAAAGTAACCCCTTGCAGCCCTAATAAGCAATAAACAAACCAAACCACCCAATTTATGATACAAGAAAGATTAGATATTTTCAATGAAATATTGTTGGTCAGACAGGACAATGACGATGTTGGGAAAGGGAGCAATTTAAGTTATTATACACCTCAGCAATTATCCTAAAAGTGACAATTTACCTTTGGTTGCCACAATGCAATTTCATAATGGGCCCTAAAATTGTCGCGGCAGGATAGATGTCTGAATGACGGTGGTTATGACGAGTATCGGGCACATGAAGAAACATATACAGACATGAAAAGGTAATTCCATGTGGCAATTCACATCAAACCCCATGGTGGATTGAGGAAGAAGGAAATGGCACCACACATATCAAATCATGACGGAATATGACCATCAATTTAGGGCAAGATTGCACTCTCGTCCAATGCTCAAAATGGCTAAGCGCTAAACCCCCTAACACACTATTTTGCGGACAATTGCCTGGCTGTTAAGAAATCAACTGTGTTGAATTTCAGAGAGAAATTTACCCCTAAAAGCTTTAAATCGATTTTGTAAATCTTATGTGGTAATTTCTCTGACTGCAGAAGCAAAGGAGACATTTAGCATGGATTATTTTAGTATGTTGGATGTTTACTACAAGAAAAGAACATACATATTTTGATATTTATCTCTGTGAACTGTGGATGTTTTTCATGATCAGACTGATTGGTTAATTTCCCAGAAAGATGACCTCTGGAGAGAGTTTGAACACAATTGAAGTGGAATTAAATAAGTGCAGAGGCAATCCAAAAGAATAGTATAGGTAAATTAAGCAGAATATTTATATTAATGACACAAAGTATCCACATTTCTTCAGGGTGGCTGGCTGTCTCTTAGCAACAGCGGTGTTGTTGGTGTGGAAACCCTTGGCAGATTGAATACATTATTCGACAGGCCTTAATTAGAGCGGTAAAGATTAGGCAAGTTATCTTTAACTGGGCGGTGTGTGTGTGTACGTGTTAGTTAGTGTGTATGTGAATACATACACAAATCTGGTTATTTGATAGTTTGCATATAGAAAGGTGTATGTGTTGCTTTGAATGACACACACACACTGTACCCTTAGCTGTTCATGCCCAAACAAATCTCGCTATTCAAATTTGAATTGAGGACACAGAAGTCTTTTATGGGTAAACCCAAATTTTGGACTGTTTGCTCACAATACTTAACCTTCAAGACTTCAAAAAGAAGTAGAAATGTCCCTCATAAGAAATGTTAAATGTTAAAGCCCTTTACAAGCCCTTTTCAAGAGCCTTTAAGCAGGCACCTCACCTCATGTCCAAAACATCCTTTATGTGTGATGATCATTGTGTTCCAGCTTCAAAAGAGAGAGTAAGCTCTTTTCTTTTGAAGCCTGAACAAAAATATGCGAAGTCTAGGGCAAAAATGTTTTCCTGTAACCCCTGTCATGTGCTGAGTATTCTGGATTGACCTGATTCTTTCTTTAAGGGAACTGAATCGACCATCTAGTGGAAACTAGGATCATGCTGAGTGTGGCGTGTGGGATAAATGGATCTCTCCACAGACTAATACACAATCTCTCAGTAGGTTTGAACCAGAGAGGAAAGTCATACAAACACAGTTGAGGAACCTTCACAGTGATTTAAAAAGTGTGTATTCAGAATGTCAGCAGCACTTGTGGAGGATTGGAAAGTCACACATTTTATTCTAAGGTTTAACCAAGAGTGCTTAAATTAACCCTTTTCTGGATTATAAAATATATACACGTACATGTTGGAAAAACCAAATGACATAAAGAGGAAATGGTGAATTATAGTTAGATTTTTTTACTTTCTGTAAGGTGTGCACAGTGTGTTTGTGTTCACTAGCCTTGTTTTTGCACTAACTCTGTGAACAAAAACTCACTTGGTTCAGACTTCCCAACAGTATCCATAACTAACATCACAGTTTCTTATTTGCTAAGCCCCACCCTGCTTAGTTACTGTTGCTATGTTTGTCAAGCTTTCATTCTGAGACGACACAAAGGCAGTTTATAATGTTATCCATGCAATATTTCTTATGAGCAATTTGTAGTCATTATTTTAAACGTTAGATCGTTGACCTCAAACAGAAGTACACAAAGGCAGGCTTCACACTTTAGCTGACAGCTGTCACTTTTATCAGCTGAAATGATGTCTGTTGCTAACAGAGTTTATCAGCCATAGGTAGTTCGCTTTAAATGTTTCCAGCTGATTAGTTTAAAAACGAGAACCCTGTAAAAGACAGTCAGTGTCTTTACCATTTGTTGATCTATTTTAAAGACATTGAAAAGAAGAGCAGTATTGATTTATTGAAGGGGAGAGCAAGTTAGTCCAGGTATTATTGTCGATAATTAAAGATAATAATATAAGTAACATGTTGTTTTGCTTACATTTAACCATGTTTGGATGCTAATTATAGAAAAAAAGAAACTTGGGAAAGCATTACAGAGGATTTATGCTTTATTGTTCAAATTGTCAGACTCGCTTTACATAAAGAGAAAAGGCTTTGTGGACATAATGTAACATCTAATAACACCATAAATTCAGAATTTCCAGAGTCGGTGTAGAAATAACCGTTCTTGTTTTCACAAATGGCAAAAGTAAATAAATTTTCTTTACAATCTGTTTTACATTTGATTTGACTCATGTATTTAAGCCCTTCTGTACAGGTGGACATTAACTCTAAAACATGAGTTCCCTTTAAGAGAAAAGGTGAAAGTAAGAGGAAAGTAGCACTCTCTGGCATTTCAGCCATGCAATATGTCTCGCCTTGACCTTTACTTATTCTATATTAATATATATATATATATATATATATATATATATATATATATATATATATACACACACACACACACACACACACACACACACACACACACACACACACACACACACACACACACACACACAGAAGTAAAGAAACTAACTGGGGCACATTTACGGCCTGTAAAACACTTTCTCTCTCTCTCTCTCTCTCTTACTCCCGCTATTTCTGTCTTGCTCACTTAGATAGTAGATGACCATAGAAATAATGTGGCTTGACCGTGTCCCCCCCACACCATAATTATGGAGACAGAAGGAAATGGAATTGACCTATAGCAAGTCCTAATTAATGCCAATGTATCAGTTGTATTCTGAAATGTAGAGCTTTTGCCTTTTTTTCTGAATACATCCTTTTTTGCTCATTTCTCTTCTGTGTCCAACACAGTGATAAATATGTTGTGAGTTGCCTGTAAAGGTTAAAGTCTGACGTTCAAAGGAATAGCAGTCAGCATGACTGAGTCATTAGCCATCTTTATTTATATTTTATTAACCTTTAATATTTTTAAGATATTCCCAATGAGATTTGAAATTGGGGAAACCTGGCCAAGATGACAGTATACAAGTTTCACATATTGATTGGAAAGTTTGGCTGTTGAAGTCAAGGGAGGACAGAATTAAAAAGAGAGACATGAGGAATATAAAGGGAAAAATTTGTTTGTGAATATACTGCACAGAATCTGAAGATTATGCCCTTGTTCCTGACGTAGCAACATGTTGAAAGACTCACCCAGATTGGAAACTCCTCAAGCCTTGCCTGCTTCAAATGAACTTGCATAGCAAAAAGACAGAGATGGGTTCTCCCACTGAAAATAAAATAGAGGAAATGGAGAAACTAAAAGCACCTTTAAGAGATTGTTCCTTTTATTATTCAAAATCCCCAACAGGCAAAAGAAAAAAAGCTAGGAAGTGTGACAAATTTTGATCAGACATGATCAAAGTGCATTATACACCACTGCAGCTAAATGCAGTTTCATTCCTTGGCACTTCTGGGTCAGGGAGCATTTTACTGTAGATTTGTGTGTGCGAGAAGGAGAGGGAGGGAAAGCGACAGAGAGGCGTAACATAACAAGAGGGCTGGCAAGACTTCTGCGAGTCATTAACAAGTGTGCTCTCAATTGCACGCAGCCTCCCATCTCTGCATTCTTGTCCATTTGTGTATCTCATATTGCCTGAGTGCCGGTTTCTTTTCTTTATTATGAAAGCCTTTCAGACACCTGAGCTTTCTGCGTCTTTCATTCAGGTTCTTGATTGGCCCCAGATGTCCATATGGAAATGATGTCAAACCATGATGCACTGGGAGCCCTATTTCTTTGCAATTTCTCCGCTCGCTCTAATTCAGCTGCTCACTGCCAGGAAACGGGCACAAGGACAGACCACAACAAACAAGCCGACAGGAGAGAAATAACCAGAGAAAATCAAGGCAGTGACAAAGAAACCTTGGCTCTGCGAAGGCTGTATCATTGAGCCACATTAAGGATGAAAAACAGTTGTTCACTTCTATTTAAAATTGTATATAAGCTGTGTAAGGAATGCTGAATTACAAAGGCAAACATTAAACAAACACACTATCATTTATTTCTTATTTATCAGACTTTTGTCAGTACACAAAAAACTTTCACTGAACAGACAGCTAAGATTTCAAGTGGGGAAAATAAGCCTGTGTCAATGATGACAAAGCTCAATGCGATGGCCAAAGATTGGTTACAGCTGCCATAGTGAGGATTTACTGTGATTCATGCAGGGTTTGTGACTGATAGGTTAATAACAGCACGAATACCGTTGGCTCATTATGGACGGATAATAATGGACAGATATTGACCCCACAAATCACAGAGAAAATCTCCCATCATTCACTTATACAAAACACCACGCAGACACAACAAAGCACACGCACATACAGTGACACTAGCACAGTCACACAACACAATGTGCTAAATTATTATATGGATGTGCCATTTGTTTGCTATATTCTTGAGAATTTATCCATACATAATTTACAATGAAGATGTAATCTCAGGACCTGCAAGAGGAATTGCATCTCCTACAGCATAAGAAATTGGTCTCAATTCCTTTGCATGTTGTCTGAATCCTTTTAGTCAACAGTAGTCTGTTTTGCTATTAGAATGAATATGCATATGTGTGTGCATGTGTGTATAGGTATGGGCTTTCTTCTCCTGCGGCATCAAAACAAAACCCCAAACATGTCTCTGGGTGTGAATCGTTTTTTCTCTGGTATTTCTGTGTGATCTCATTAGACCAGAACAACAACGAGCTGCCAGGACAAAAAGAACAAAGTGCAGCAGAGGTGAACAGCAACAACACCAGTTCCCAGCCACAGCATTGTCACCTCCTATGGGCACATTCTAAAGGTTGAGAATGATGAAAAGCAAAGTAACACCCCCGGGCCAGCCTCTGAACACTGCCTAGAGGCTCCCAGAGTACTGCACTCTCAGCAAGTCAACTAGAGTACAGAACACTGCGGCCTCGCGCCACAAAAAGGGAACTGAGGAGTTTTTTCTGCAAAGTGAGATACGCAGCCCTGAAATACAGTGACACTGATTATTTTTTAAAACAAATTAGCTGAAAAAAATACTGTTACAAAATGTATTACAGTGAAGTTGTGAACATTTTAAGATAGGGACATGTTTAACACAGACTTTGGTCACATTTGTGGATGTTAATGTTAAAGGTTTGCACGCTGGTGCATCAGTACAGCTGTGTCTAATGTAGCGCATCACAGAATAGGTCCTGTTTCAATTCTTTTTTTAATGAAATATTATCATGCTACAGGGATGTCCTTGCTTACACATCATGTTCTACAGTCTTAAGAAAACCTCTTAGTTTGGTAACAAATCCTCAGAAATAGATATTATAAATTGTTGAATATCGCAAAAATTATATCGATGTTGCAATATCAGTCAAAACCGCTTTTTTTTCAAAATCTTGCAGCAATATTTGCTTTTTTTCTTCGGAAATTTGCATAGTTTCAACTCAATTATTCAAATATATTACTGTTTGTAAAGACATAACTCCAATTCATTGATGTACAGCCTCTGATGAGGTATCATAATGAGATTTTACATTGTATTAAGGGGTCTCAAGCAGTACAAGGTTTGAAACCACTGTTTTATGTTAAGGTGCACAACTTAAAGCTACTGCAGGGAACTTTAATATTGTGTTCAATTCTGCGGTCCCTGTGGATAAAAGGTGGTACTGTGTCCAAGCACCAGATTCCCTTAAGAAAACCTCTCATTTTACTGCAACCAGCCCTGGTTCTGGTTCTCCCGTGCCTGCCTGCCTTCCCCACCAGCGGGCCCAGCAATATGGCCTGGGCCTCCTGCAGCATGGTGTCAGTGTCTGTTGGTGACTCCCAACGGAGAAGCGAGGCCCCGCTGGAGTCTGAGCTAAAGGAGTTTCCGGTTAATCTGAATGATTTTGTCTGATTGTGTGCAGAATCTGTCCCGGTGGTAACAATGACAATCACGAAGAAAATTTATAAAGAAATAGCCAATCTTCCAGCTGAGGGTCTTAGTTAATTATTTAGGTCACACAGAGGCATCATATCAAGAATACCAATCGGTAAAACCAATTGGTTGTCATGGGAGAATTTGGAGATAACAGGAAATTTTGCTGGAGTGAAAATCTATGAAATTGTCTGTCACTGAAACTAGAGGCATGTATTTTTTTCATCATATGAAAGTATTCAACAACTCTCCTCTCTCCACTGTAATATCTATGCAAACCAATTTAGAAATTATTTTTGATTATTAATATCTAATGCATGCTCATATATTCATCTGATTTACAGTAGATTTAAAGATGTGCATACAGGTAAATGATTATTGAAAACGTATGGATTATATAAACTGTCGAGCCTGCAGTTTCAATTTTATGTCAAAGATATCCAACACTTCACACTGTCAGGAATAAGAAATCAGAGTTACCAATCTTGAGAGAGGTGAAAATTACATCTTAAAAAAACAATCACTTTCTCGTTGACTCTGCACTGTATGTGATGTTTTTGGCTGTGATGAAGTCTTTGGTTGCCGCAGCGACAGGGCAATTAAAGGGATAGATTGCAGCACAGGAGAAATAATTGCAATTTATGTTCAATTGAACCTTTGCTAACTCCTGCCCCTTGAACTCAAACTGACCAATCATACGGTAGCACCGGCCAGCTCTGCACAGTGCTGTGTCACTCACGGTCGGTTAGGACACGGCGTCATGGACATAATGCACAAAAATAGATATTTTCATAGTTAAAACCTATGTTTTTTTTAAGAACCAACATTCCAACATCATTTCTAACCATTTTTAACAGCACTTATACACACTCACTGACTCACACACGCACACATATCTTTTCAGGAGATACATCACTACCACACTATTTCGCAGCCATTTGAAATCACTATGCCAAATGATCCAAGTCGATCCAACGTAAATCCTGGATGCAATGAAAAGCATAAATTATCACCATGTGATACCACCACTGTCAGGAAAGTTCCAAAAAATTGCAGAATGAGAGTGTTGTTTTTCTATGGTATGTTGTATTTTTTTTGTAATTATCACTACATAATAGACCAAAAATATTTACAACAACTTTTAGTTTTCAAAAAGAAACACTATTTGGTTTAAAAAAGAGAGGCGCTTCGAAAGTTGCCTTTAGTATTAATATAATTATCTAGTGTTCTGTGGGTTGATTGCATTATTGATGTTACTTAAGTGCTGTTAAAGCTGGTACTCTTCACTGCTTCACTAACTTTTCTGACATAATGAAATTGCACCTCGCAAACAAGCCACTCTTTGTGATGTCAAAAGTGGTAAAGCTACTGATATTCAGTGTTTAAAGCGTGACTGTGTCACTTTTGAAAGAAATATTCCATTCTTCAAATTGCTCTATTGCACCGACTCCAAAAGAGTTGTAAGAAATATTTTTCCTGGACTTCATTTATCACACCCTCTATAGCTTGTGTAAAAATGACCTATTATGTGTTCAGTACTGTTAACAAGTCAGCTCAGATCTATTGACACACTGACCCAAGTCCCATGGACATTGAATGGCCCCTAACCAGGATGTGACTACACTAAAAATGCTTTTGGACCTGGCCTGACTGGTCAAACGAGGGGATTCAGTGGTGCAACAGTATATTTTCTGGATAAACATACTGGTAGAAACCAGTATGCAGTCCAGATAATCTACTGTAAATACCTGGTGATACTGTCTCATATTTTATGATTGTAAGTCGCACAGCTATCATTCTGCGTTACCTCCATGTGGGCTTTAAGACTGAGAATACAAAGAATTACAGTATTCCGGCATGTATGTGCAGGAAAATAAGTACCAGAATGAGTATATAAGTGGAATGAGACATCAGTGATGTAACCAAGAGGGCTAATATCTGAAAATTAGCTTTAGTGCACTCAACATTTTCGGAAAAAAAGAGAGTGACAGACAAGTCGCTGGCTGATAAATACTGTACCGCATGATCCAGTATAAGATGTTGTCTTTTTTCCAGCTCTGGTACTGAAGCAGTCAGAGAGAATTTCATAAGCAATATACTTGAAAGGTAGCAAAGAGGTGAAGTAGAACCAGATGACACAGGCCATCTTCCATTTCCATTCGATTGGAGCTTCTTGTACACATTGGTGCCCTGGGTTGGGGGGGTCAGGACTGGTCTTTATTCCTGAGGTCTTTATTCTTTATTCCTGAGGCCGAAATTGATCCGTTATATAATTAAAAATAAGAATTGTATGTTGAGTTATTTACGGTGTTTTGAAATAACCTGTTATTTTTATTCAACGATGGATCCAGGGAAGGTTTTTTTGGATAGTAGAAAGTGGGCAAAACTGTCTGAGAATGATGGGAAAATAACTTTATTCACAATGATTAGCCCTGCAGAATTTCTGTTGGACTCATTTCAGAAGGTCTGAGAGGTGAGTTAACTTCACTTTAGAGAGGCATGGCATTTATTAAACATGTCTAAACATATTTAGTTGTTGGTAAAAAAATCAACTCATTGTTCACATGTAACATCAATATGCTTTAACATTTGACAAAAGAAGGGCCTGGAGCATCACTTACTCAAATTATTATGGGCGTGAAAGAGAACTGGAAAAAGTGCTGGTTTAGGACACCATTAATTTAGCTTCCACTTAACGTCCCATCCACTACAAATATTAACCGTCATGACTTTAATGTCCGATCATCATCCTCAAAGGCAGACATGGAAACATGAGGCAGTAACTGAAATATAACGACAAAAGTCGTGTGATGTTTTCAATTAATCTCTAAAACTGACTGATCTAGACGCACCCTGCTCACCATTAAGACTGAGACATTACCATGGATTGTAAATAGGAATGGAATGTAGTCATCGTGACGTCACCTATTGGTTTGTGGACTGCTGTTTTGAAGCTTTGAGTTCAGCGATTGGATTATGGCCATTACTATCTTGGCTTTTCAATCAATGAACAAAATTGACCATGTTTGGACAGTGGAGGGGTGACGTAGAGACGCCGTATACACAGCTTTAAAGCCTATTTCACTCTATACGGGACCATCATTTACTAAGAATTTTATAAGATTTTAAACTAGCAATTGAGAACATAAACTCATGTTTACAATGTTTACTGAGGTAATAAATCAAATAAGAAGTAGTTTCAACTTCTCAAAGACTTTTATACAATCACACTTCTTTTTGCAGCTAGAGGAGTCGCCCCCTGCTGGCCAGTAGATAAAATACAAGTTTAAGACACTTCCGCATTGGCTTCACTTTTCAGAACCGGAGCTTTCGGCCTGTGACAGTAGTATCCCAGGGGCTTTTGCTGCATGCTTTACCCTCTCTCAGCCCCTGTCTTTATGATCTGTCTCTCTGTCAAATAAAGCAGAAATGGCAACAAACCTTGTAATAAATAAAAAAATCTGAGTAAGTCTCACTTTCTTTTTGTGACTGAAATCAGGGACTCTGTAATTTTAGCGCTGTCATCATCTAAACTGTTCATCTAGAAAGCAAAGCTTTCAGAACATTAACCTCATAGCCCCAGTGTGACAGTCAAGATGATTGGAAAAAAAAAAAAAAACATTAAAGAGGAGTCACTGGCCAAATAGCAGTACAGATCAGTGAATAATGCAACACATTAACCAGCACATTTGTCATTGATGCCGAGCAAACACCTCCTCTTCTGAAGGTCGAAAGTGAAGTGACAGTGAACATTCAGCATGAACCATTCAGCTTGTCAGTAAATACCAAGAGGAATATTATCAAAGACATTAAGCATCGTTTATATATTAAGATGCCTCAAATCTAGGCCCGGAGAAAGACTAGTTTTTCTGATTACTGAAATACCAAGAACTCAAGACAACTGTGATGTAGCCACCTCTCATTTCTGTAAACAGAAAGGCAGAGACAAATGAGCAGATGTAAATAACTGCTATAGCACAAACATGCTTCAATACTTATTCTTCTTTTTCCTCTATTGTCAAAGCGTTGATAAGACACAATTCCCAGTTCCCTCTGCCATTGACTTTATCAAGAACCTTGGAAGCCACTGAAATGTCAGAACAATTGAATTCCAGGGATTATTATTATTATTTTTTCTTTTCTCTGTATTTCACATAAACTGCTGTTCTGTCATATTAGACAAGGTATGAACTATGCACATTTCACTCAGGCGCCCTTTAATCCCACCCTAATGGGATCCTTTAATAAATCACTTAGATTCTCTACTGTACCTGCCATCCATTGTGAGTTTTTAGTTCCTTTCTCGACATTGCTCTACATTATAACTCTATTTAGAGGATTTGTGAGCACTGGGGAGCAGAAAGACCATATTTTCTAAACCCCAAACCGGGTCCCTTAAGTGTACCACACCTTCATGCATGCACACATGTACGTGCTTATGCACGCACCGTAGACCTTTTTCCAAGGAATTTGAGACAATTATTATAGCTCTAAGCACACCTAATTTACAGAGAACATCTTTAAAAAACTGCAGTAGAATAGTTATTGACTGCCAAAAACATGCTTAGGCTGCTGGCTAAGTAGCTGACTGTGACACATTCTCTGCCAGCTTTAAACAAAACAGTACAATTGTTTTTGTGGTCTTTAAATAAGATGGCTGTCACCAGCATTTGCCCCTCTGAAGTAGGTCGCAATGGTCAACGATAGAAATATTTGTGTTAAGTTTTCATTATTTAATGAGTCTGACAGAACATGATGAACGTGTATATAAGCACTGAAACAGGTTTGATATTTACATTATTGTTTTCTTTAATTGCACTGAAAATCTTGAGAGAAAAATCGATAGGAATACAATTTGGTAGTGAATGTTGGAATGCAGTAAATGTTGGTGATTTAAAGATATGTGTTAGGACTCTGGAGGCCCAGCTTGAAACTGGAACAATCCTCGACAAACCAAGACGTCTGGTCACCTTAAGAAAGACTCTATGCTGAACTAACGGCAGCAAGCCTTGATTATACTATGTGGTACTTATGTACAAAGCAAGAATATCATAAAAAAATATAAGTAGCAGGTAATGGCTTTGCTGCCATTACAAATAGTTCAGGTCATGTGCAAGAAATATGAGTTCTTTCAGCATTTTACCAATAATGCCATGTTTATGTTTAAGTGCCCCATCATGTTCTCTGGTGGCCGGAAGAATTATGTGTCTTGT